>NC_046975.1:19193522-19271022 GCF_009769545.1 Cyclopterus lumpus
GCGCCACCGCGGCTTTGACCACTAAAACGGAAATATTTGTAGGAAAACCTTTTTTTTTTTTTTTTTTCTTTAGTAAGTAGAGCTCTTTTTCTCAATCACACATTAATAGGACGCCCCCTAACAAATCCCCTTAATATCTTTAATCCTTTGTAATGGATACAGAGAGCTAAGAGATGCTGTATGTTTTGTCAAGACCCAAATTACAAGATGAGTTTTTAAACTATAGCAGCATACCAAGCGATGAAAAGGACTGTCACGTAATCAAGAGTAATCTTTTTGTTTACTGGTAATAATGAGCACGGGACTCACTGTCACGCCTCAATAAACATTCGGCATTGGGAAAATCCCTTGTTTGGAATGGTTGTGCAGCTGTAAATGTTTCTGATAGGTGTTTAATGACAACTGTGATAAGGCCACCGTGGCATGCAATCTGTTCATGGCTTTAAGTGAAAGAGTAATGAGTCAAGTGTGGCTCTATGCCTGTGTTTGTAGATGTCAGAGAGAAGACCTTTTAATCGTTGAAGGACACTGGTTTTGGTTCTTCAGTGTGATCACCTTTGAAACGACAGCTGTTTTCCTATAATGTAATCAATGCTACTAATTTCTGGCAGGGCATCACAGAACACAGGCAGGGGAACGTCAAAGTAAAGCTAAGTAAAGAAGTAAAAAACTAAGAATAACACTGGGTTTAGCAGCCAGATTTGTTGCCATTTCTGTAGGAGTCTGCTTGTTGGGCAAGAGGAGCTGTTAGCTTCCATATTTCCACATTATTGAACCGTAACGACAACCTTTTGTGAACCTTAAAAGCTTGGGTTGGTAATCTACTTCAAAAACATGTTTTTGCTGGATTTGTTTACATTTTAATTCCATCTCAACTGCGATCAATTAATCAAATGCTCTGACAGAAAAAAAAAACACTGGGCTGGCTTTTTCAGATGGATAATAACCAGATTGTACCTGCCATGTGCAGATGTTGTCGAAAGAAAAGAGCTTTATGGGAATCATAACCTTTTAGTGGTAAAGAAGCTATGAAACAGGTCGCGCTACTTTCTTGTCCACCGCCTCAATCTGTTCAGGGGATCAACATGTGGACCTCTTTACAGAACTCAAGCTGGATCCTGACTGGGAACATGTGTAACTCACACTGAAACCATTTTGAAAAGAGATCAGTCATGTAGTCATGCATGACGTAATGTGTCTTATGGTGCCTTAATGTATTGTGCTTTTTTGTCTGTATTTTCTTGTTGAGTTCTGAGTTTTGTGTTTTTAACGTATATTTACCTATTGTTGAGTTTGTGCAAAGTACTGTTTATTTCTGTATTTATTGGTTGAGTTGAATGTAATTTAAAGGCCCATCTACTTTAAGGACGGATATCGCAAATTATTAGGCTATAAATGCCATGGTGTGTGGCATTGGTTTATGTTACATACTCGTCCCGAAACAAATAACCATCAAATAAAAATAACCTTGGCATCTTGACTTACCTCTAAAACATAAAAGGTAGCACTAAGTCCTGCGCTGGCACGTTGGAATGAACATCGAAGTGTGCACTGCAAAATCCTGCAGTATGAATGTAAGTCTGAGACACACTGGGCAGATCCCACCATCCAACTGGAGCACACCCTCGCTGCTTGACGTTAAGAGATGAGGCATCGTCACCCCCTCCCCCACAGTCTTTTGCTTTTAATTCAACAACATGGTTGGAAATTGACATCCACAACAGTAAAAACCGAATGTCTGCTACATTTTTTCAGTCCATTATTTAATAGGGTGCACACGCTGCAGTGGCTTAGGTTTCAAAACAATAAAATGTGAATGTGTGAAGACTTTAATCTGTGCGGTGCACTCTCTGACCATCAAAGCCTCACATCGCCTGCCTGCTTCTCTGCCTTTCAACAAGACTGTAACTCTGTTTCCTATTGGATGACAGCCTTCTAGTGAAACATGTTCATTCATTATTGTGCTCACGAAAAAAAAAGTGACTCCTGGCAGGTTGCACGAGCGGACAAGCCAAAAAAGTTACTTTAAAAAAATTGTACTGGCAACCTCCCAGAGTAACTCTTCTAATCTTAATGCAAATGGGAGCTTGCCTAAAATCACCAGAGCATACTAATTTCCTTCTTTAATTTTTCACCATGGCAGTAGTGGCGTTCATCATCATTACAGGCCAGAGGAAAAAGACTGGACGGATATTAAAAAGTGAGAAGAGAGTTGGAAAAGGTTGGGCTCAAAGCCACACAAAGACCTTAATAAACCTATAATAACATCCAATCCAACCGAAAACTGAATATCAATCAAGGTTCAACTCAACTAATATGCTCAAAGCTCGTTTTTGAGCTGATGAAACTCGAACACATCAGCGACACAGTCGGGGTCTCCGCCCTTACTTTGAGAAACATTGTTCTGAGTCTATCTGGCAGCCTTGGTGGTCTGGAAACAGCAACGGGCCAAATTGAGTCAGTCAGTCAGACAGTTGTTCCATCAATATTTAATGCCTCCCTGCTCTCCTCCCTCTGATCTTTTCAATCTATTTTGTAACACTCGTCTCTTTATTTTTTCTACCCGCTATATACATATCAGAGTTTCTTCCTGCTTTTCTTTTTGCTTTCTGATGTCCTCTACACCTTTGGGTCTCTCATCTCTATTGCTTTCCTGACTGCTATGAATGGACACGTTTAGCATCTTTTGGTCTCATCTGGTGTTCAGATTAATCTGATCTTGCATCTGTTTAACGTATCTCTCTCGCTCCCATCTTACCAACCTTTTCTCCACCGACATCTCTCTATCTTCTGATTCCTCTGCCTCTCATCTCATTCCCTCCTTTCCTTTCCAATCTCTTCCTCTGTATCCCCTGCTTTCCCCCCTCGTCGCCTCTCCTCAGGTTCAAAAGCAGATAAATAAATGATGTCCAGAATACTGGCTGCTTTTCCAACACCGACACCACACTCCTCCCTTTCTTTCACTCCCCTAAAATCCCTCCTTCTTCCTTTTTTATATTTTGTGGAAACCCTCCACCTCCCCCAAATATCCCTAGTCTCTTGCCTCTGCTGGCAAAAAAAGAGAGGAAAGGATTTTAACCGCAGTCCTTTTGGGTCTAAATAAATCATAGGCCAGCACCGCCTTGCTTTTATATCCTCCACTTTCATCCTGGCGGCCATGAAAGAGAGGGAAGAGGAAGTGAGAGAGAAAGAGACTATCTAAGGACATGTGAGTAAAGGGAGTGGATATCAAAGGAAATGGCGAATGTAAAAGTGTCTTTAGTCATTGTCGTCTTTGTTCCTAAACGTATTTGGGAAGCGAAACTCTTCTGCCAAAGCGGAATTATGAAAGTTCACAGACAAACTTTTAGTTGTTTTTCCTCGGTATGACTAGTATTTATTTTTATTTTATACATTGCTGAGTGAAAGCGCTCTATACGTCTCAAAGGAGCGGCAGAACAGAAATGTAGTCAAAACGGCTGAAAATGTGGCGCATTTTGATTTTATGTTGGACAATTGGTAAAAAAAATCCATAAAAATGCAATAATTTGACAAAGCATTCCTGTTTTTAATGTCGAACGAAGCTTACTGATAACGCCTTTTTAAAAGCATTTCATTTCATAAATCCAATCCTTAAAACGCCTCGCAATTTTCTAATTTAATAAACAATTATAACAAGATTAATGAAACTAACAAACTAAAATCCATTTAGCATTTTCAAAATGAGCTTGACGCCCAAATATTCAGCTTTGACTCGTCAACACTGCCTCTGTGAAACATATTAAGCAGCCGAGATAAAGCCTAGTCTACCAAGAAGCAGCGGCTAATTAAAAATGACTAGATTAATTAATGTGGAGATTCGTTAGTGGCACACTTCTTTCAATTAGCACACTAAATTAACACAAATGGCTGAGACACACATGCAATTTGCCTTCCAGCCTACGGTCTCTTATACGGTCTCTTATACAATACTCTTGCAATTTCTAATGAACGCTCACATTGAAATATAGAAAAGGACAAACTCTGACACACACATGGAGACAGATGTCTTTTTTGCAGCTATCGTCGTCTCAAAGCTCCGTCAAGCGTCAACATTTAGAAATGTGTGACCGGTACAATATCCATAAACAACGCACATGAATAAAAGGCACGCACACTCACACGCACATGGACACACACGCAAGGATGTTGGCAGACACACACACGCTGACACAAGCATATACGGCCGGTGAACACACATCTGCATGCAGACACATTGACGTAATACACTGTGTCACTCCGGGCCTACGCCCAATCACAACTACATGCTTTATCCCAGGCATCACCCTAAAGAGGGCTTCGGCTCACACTTTTATTATAAATGTACTGTAAATATATTCTATTTACAGTGATATAAAACAGAGAAAAGCATGAAATAACCAGGCTGTAACCTGCAAGTGTTTGATATTACTGCAGAGACCTAACTATTGATCGATTAATGCATAAATCAACTAATCATTTTAACCCAAACCCTAACCGTAACCCTAGGTTTAAGCAGCGACGGTGACAGCCAACATGTTCTCACAGCTAAGGTCTAAAACACAAACTGGTCCTCACAATGATGGCAGTACAAGAGCATAACCATGCACACACACACACACACAGAAACACACACCTACCTGATGGTGCAGTCACGTGGCTTCCAATCACTGGTATCTCTATCATCCTATTTTGTTCTACGGTCACAAAATGAACCTGAGAACCGAACAGATGGGGCTGTGCGTGCGTGTGTGTGTGTGTGTGTGTGTGTATGTGTATGTGTGTGTGTGTGTGTGTGTGTGTGTATACATACTATAAAAAATGCATACATTTGTGCATGAGTGTCTGTATATGTGGGTGTGTGTTAAGATGCTTGAAATGAAGATTAGACCAGCAGCAGAATTGCTTACTGTCATTCATGCCCTTTGCACACGCGCACCCATGCACACACACACACACACACACACACACACACACACACACACACACACACACACACACACACACACACACTCGCACACACTCGCACACACACACACACACACACACACACACACACACACACACACACACACACACACACACACACACACACACACACACACACACACACACACACACACACACACACACACACACACACACACACACACACACACACACACACACACACACACACCTGCCTTTATTAAAACGTCACATTCAGTGAATATACTGTGTGCTGTCATGCTGCCCGCCTTGAACGGGAACGGCTGCGTATTTACAGTGAATGTAAATCCTGCCGAGCACTCAGCTGTCAGGGACTTATGAATTGCTAATATGTTGTATCTGGCTGTGCCGATCCCCCTCTATCTGGCCCCTATCACCTCCATTGTGCGCTGAGCTAAAGAAGTGAGGCAGGGAAATCAAAAAAGATAACTTTGCCGAAGCAAAAAAAGGTCGAAATAAAGGGAAAGGGACGGGTCTGTTGAAAGATGATACAATACAACTATTGTTGCAGCATTTTAGGTAAACTCAAGATGAGAATATCTGCAATATGTAATGTGCACAACATTTGAAACCATGGTGTTTGGTGTGGATGTTGTCCACAGTGTACGCTGCCCTGTATTGAACCATTTCCCACTGTTTGCTGCTCTCTTTAATCATTCATGTGAACACATTAGGCAGCACCAGACTGCACCATGGACACTCGTCAAGGTGAGGCTGATACTGTTGGGAGTCTCATTGAGCTTTTACATTACCACTCCCTGGGTTATACTGTATATATGTATGAGAAAAATGCTTTTAAGCCTGGTCCTTGAGTGATTTCAAGATAAATTAAATAGTGCATTGTCAATGGTTCCAATAATGAATTATTGAGCCATTTTGTATTTTGCCCTTGTGCATGGTTAAATAACCCAATAGATTCTGGTGCTGACAGATAGTTAATCTCGCACAGATTTGACTCATTTTACATATTAGTCTGTGGTTTTAATAATCTGCCTCCCACAATGCTGTTGGGTGCAATAGATCTGTGTGTGACAATGAGACACATTACCTCAATTAGACTTCTTTTCTTCATTATTGGGCTACAAAAATAAAGAAGAAGCTTGATCACTGTCACAATATCTTCAAAAGCATGAGAATCAATAACGGCATTTTCCTGTTAAAATGTCAACTTCGACACTGCATTATTAGATTTGCGAGTCTGTTCTTGAGGGTCTTTCTCTAAGGACCCCAACCACCCCCTCGACTCTGTGCTCTGCCAGTCTTCTTCTCTTTTTCTGATCTCATTCGTTCCAATCATCTCGTCCTCTCGTCTTTCTACAACTGCCTTTGTCCCTCTTTGTCCACGTGCCCCTCTTTCTTTCTGCTTTATTTGCTACACAGTTTTATCCTTAATAAACATATTCAGCAACAATATCACTAATGCTTTCACCTCTCAGCCCCATACAGCAGAACACGAATGCATTGCCAACAACGCCACGGACAAATGAACCAATGCTGGTGCCAACAAAAGAAGGACTCCTATTGGTTAACTTTTTTTTCCAGCTCAGCGTTTCAGACAATCAAGACATGAGAATGCACCTGTGTATATTTCAGCACACATAAGGGAAATGTATGCATTGATTAAAATGAACTGGAGCTAAGGATGCGGTTCAGATGCACAACCCACAATGAAGCACAGCATCTGCTTCTGTGTGAGACACACACACACACACACACATATATTTGTGAACATCTTTCCCGACACAAAATCACATTCCACAGTCGCCAGTCACACCTGTGAGCGCAGTGACAAATGAGCAGCTCTAAAAATGTGGACAGATTGCGCGCACAAACTTGCACACAGTCGCACACACACACACACTTAATCCCACACGCAGCTGGACGCAAACACACATGAACGTATTCCCATTCCCATATGCAGAGGGAATCATTCATGCGCACTAACACACATGGTGCAGAGAAAGCGCAAACCCCAGCAGGTGGCAGATGCACTATATTCCGTAATCTGTGTGTGTGTGTGTGTGTGCATATGTGTGTGTATATATGTGTGTGTGTGAATCAGTGTATTATAAGTCAATGACAACACAATTTACTGGTGAATGAACAGGTACTCTGCCCTTCATCCTCTCAAGCAACGCACACAGGCACTTAGACGTGCACTTCAGCTCACTGTCACACGCACACACACACACACACACAAAAGGGTGCACCAAAAAGACAATTCACAGACGTAAAGAAACTACATTTTCTGAATAAAAACATGTTTAAGTTGACGCTTTTCTTACGGTGAAGAAACACAGGAGATCGATGAGATCGAAAAGTAGATGAAAGAATCTCTTACAGGCAAGTACGGAAAAAAAACCTGAAGAAACTGAATAAGACAGAAAACAAAGCAGATAACAAGAGAAGGAGAGCTTCACAGACAGCACATGGAAAAGGGGGAGCGAGGAGAAGACGGGATGAGAGGAGGAGGCAGGGGAGGAGGAGAGAGGCGGAGGAGCCAGAGAGAGAGAGGGACCAGGGTTTTTCTCTACTTACAGAATCTCCAGATCGCGCAGCGCTCGGAAAGCTCCATCTTCGATGCAGCCGATGTGGTTGCTGTCCAGTTGCCTGCACCAAGCACACAAACACACACACAGACACACAGTGGGGAGAGAGAGAGAGAGATGGGAGAGAGTCAGGCGCAAGTCTGCAAGGTCCGCTCAGCTGGGGGAGGGACTAACAAAAGACGGGCTGCGTGAATGAGTGTGTGTGGGGGTGTGTGTGTGAGGTGGTATCCCAGTAAGTGGGCTGCAGGTAGCAGGTAGGAGACACCGGTGGTAACTCTCTCACAGACACACACACACACACACAAGGATACACACTTTGGGGATGCCCAGTCCAGACGATAGCACACAAGCTCAGGTTAAGTCTCTCACCTCGGCGCCGTTATGGCAAGCCCTGAGGAGAGCAGGAGAGGAAAAGGAGAACGGGAGAGAGGAGAGGGCTGAGTGGCCTGCCTGGCGTCAGCCTATCACCTGCCTCCCCTGTTGCACGCCCAGTGCACACTGGCCACCGGGAGAGAGAGGGACGAGAGAGGTAGACACAGTGAAGAAGAGAGCGAGCCAAAGCTTCTAAAGCCCACCCTGCTTGTCAGTTCTGTAAATATTAATTGCATTTCTCCTCTCCCATCCTCCACCCCTTCTCCCCTCCTCCCTATGTCCTCTTTTATTCTTTTTCCCCCTCTCTCTGTAGTGAAAGAGGGAGTAATTTCATTACATTAGGCCAGCCAATCCATTAAGGGCCTTTTACCGGCTCTGTCACTGAAACAATTTCATTAAAAGGAAAGCCTCCGTAAATCAACCTACAGTCACGACTCTGCCTCTCATTCCGGTTCTCCTTCCTTCTTCTCTCTTTCACTCTCCCTCCCTACTCTTCTACTCTCACCCCTCTCCCTCCTCCCTGGCTCACTCACCGGACTCCCAGATGCACCGAGTGTAGCCACCGTCATCCATCCTTTGCTTTTACTTTAATTTGCTCGGCTCTAGGTATTCAACCCACCTCCCCGTCACCATCCATCCATCCCTCCATCCATGAACCCAACAACCCCAGAAACCTCCCACCCTCCCTCCTTCCTTTCCTTTCCCCTTCTCGCATTCATTCATCCCTGATATAAAGGGCAGACATTTAGAAGAATCTTCCTTCCTTTTAACTCAACCAGGAATGATGATGAGTGGCATGTAGACAGGCACACACACACACACACACACACACACAAAAACTAAAACACATACTTTCAGAAACACACAGATTAATACATCTAATCATAAAGGTCCCCCCCCACACACACACACACACCATTACTGTCGGCTCTCCAGACACTAGAAGATAAAAGCATATCACTCCACCTTAATCTTCTTCTACTTGTCCCATCTCATCTCTCTTCCAATAGATCCCTCCAACCCTAATCCTTTTTTTTCTTTGACTTCTATCCTTCTATTTTCTCACCTCGTTTTTTCCGAGCATCAATCTTCTCCATTTTTCATGTTCCCTTCCTCTCTCCATTCATAATCTATTCTTTTTTCCCTCCCTCTAATGCCCTCTCATCTCTAATTCCCCTTCACCTTTTCTCTTCTCACATCCATTGCTAATCCATTTCCTCTCGCTGTTTATCTTTTATAAACCTTCTAAATGTCCTTTTCTTCTTCTCTACACAGCCCCGGTGTCTGCTCGGGCACACTGCAGCACCTGTTATATCAGTCATGTCAGCTTTTAACACGGAGGAAGGTGATTCCCAAAGCAGGAGCTGGATCGCATCTGCAGGGCGACATAAATTACATCGGGGCTTCTGGAGCAACATATGCTTTGCTTTGCTTTTATGTGCGCATGTTTGTGTTAAGTGTGCGAGAAGAAGTCCTCTGAGTATCTGGCAAATGTATTTACTATGAGCACACCGCAAGTGCACCTCAATAAGTAGCTGCATTAAAAAGAAAAAAAGAAAAGAAAGGCTATATTGCTATGACTTAATACAAGATACATGCGAAAAAATCAATCAAAAAGTTGATTGTGTATTGAGATTATTGAGAATATCTCCTCGAAAGCACTTGCAAACCAATCAAAATGTTAAAATGATATTTACACACAAAAGGTTTGATCGGTATCCTCTTTTCGTTAAGGTCATAAGCCAGAACATTCTTCATGTATTTCTACCTGATGTTGACCAGCTGCTGGTTAACGGTTGGGACTCCAGACTGTAAATGCCAAACAACAGAGCAGGTTTGGGCCGCAGCATCATTACTTTGCCCCTCCAAAGGCTTTCAGAGACTGATGATATGTTTTGATCTGCTTTGATGCAAAGTGATTATACTGCAGGGGGAGGGGGGGGGGGGGGGGGGGTGGGGGGGGGGGGTTTAGAGATAACTTGATCAATTGAGCACAATTTGTAAAAGATTGCTATGGTGATTGAAATGGAGAGTTGTGTATATACACAAGAGTAGACCGAGAGGGTTGTGTGCTCTTTATAAAAATGTTTAACATGTTTTATATTTTTCGGTTACATGTTGGAAGGGAGCTGTGAGTGTGAGCATCTGTGAAATGACTGGACTCTAGATTATACTGAGGCTGGGGATCATAACGACATATGGCTATGCCATGTCTGTGTTTTATGTAATTACAAGGCATGATTTTTTTTTTGTAAGGAAAACTGGCAAACAAAAGCTGAGCAGCCATATGGAGACGCATGGCACCGGCAAGGTTGACTGTAGTTATTACAGCCATTCTATTTTCAGTAGCGCTGTTTGTGTTACACTGAGTATGAAGTACAGGGGTATGTTTGCTATAATGAGAACAAAGAGGTCCATCAGGGTTTGTCTCATTTAATTCTTCTGTGTTATTGCATTGATCCACGTACAGCCTTGTAATCATATTCATATTGGACGATTATGCGCCTCACGATGTCTAATAATGTACGTCCTCAACAGCAAAATTATGGGCAGTCTCTGGAAAAAAATGTTTAACAATGATATGTCACTTTGCAATTTGCTACAAAATCTTACTACGGTGTCTTTTCAAAAATATATATATGGAAAGATTTGTTTTGGTGCTTATTTTTACATAGACTTACTGCTTAAAGCTTTTTATTTTCATTGGTGGCACTGTTGCAAATGTTGTATAGTTTAGAAATCATTACCAATAACCCGCACAGCATGAACAGCAGTGTATTTTCTTCTTTGACATCAAGGTTACTCTCTTTTAAAAATAATGACTCAGTACGCTGTGACTGAATTGAATTATGATGAACCTGTTGTGCATAGTTCTAACATAGTTGGTTGTGTGGGTGGCCTTATTATACACAATGTTAGCCTTGGTGATGTTTATGCACAGCGTGTATAGCCTAGTTGATCGTCTTATGTTTTGAGACTTAAATATAACACTGGAGCACAAGGTAGGGGGACCTTATTGTTGAGGATCCTTCTCATAAGTTTTTTAAAGTTTATTTAGCAGAACAGTGAGCTTTTTTGCAATGAGAAAAATATAATTAAAAGCAATAAATTAAAAAAAATTGTTGGCAAGGTCGTATGGGGGTTAGGGATCAGGATTGTTCAGTATCAATGTTCTTGTCCTGCCGTCCATTCAAAGTCGCCACGGTGGAAGTAGCTTGCAATTATTAAAGCATCCCAAAATCTCTTAGGGGAAAGCGCTGAAAAGCTGGATGTAGCTCAGGGGGTAGAGCGGGTTGTCCTTTAAACTAGGTTGGTGGTTCAGTCTGCGTCACAAACTGACCTTGAGATAGACACTGAACCCCAAGTTGCCCCCCGGATGCTTTACAGTAGTCCATTGCTCGTAAGGGTTAGGATGAGTTAAATGGTTAAATAAAGTTTTATGTGTTATACCCTATAATCACTATAGAGCTTCTCCTAACCAAGGAGTTTGACTTGTCTAAAATATAACCAAACCTTAACGGTGGAGACTGCCAATCTGAATGTGCTCTTATGTGTCATCTTTGGTCCTACGGGTTTTTTTGGAAGACCTCCACATCAATCGGCTTTTCATTTGAGTCCATTGTGTCTACGCGTCCACAATGTCACCGCTGACACGCTGAAGCGAGTCTGGGGGCTTCCCACCACTGACAAGGACCGTCAGACAGGTTGTGCGATGTCTTCGATTCTACATCTCTACAGGATGCTATTTTGTTCATTTTGAGAACATATTATCACTATGCTCCTCATGTCTGGAATCTTCCTAGAATTGAGAATAACTGGAGGATTCATATTGGAGACCATGTACTTCATCTTCTGTCCTCATCCACAGTAAACGATTCCATCATCTGTGATATGATTGGATTCCTCTGACAGCTTTGTTCACCAAGCACCCTGATTAGCAGCGACATGATTGGTATCAATCTGGGACGAGGGTGTACTTTGTATGTCTGCGTGAGTGTGTGTGTGTGTGCTCTCCAGATCTGTACCATCGTGTTGCATTTGTGTGTTTGTGGTTGTATGTGTTCAGATCACAGATGTTTGTTCTATGGGACATAGTGCGGGTCATATAATTAGTCTGTGTGTTTCGCGATGTCTATCATAAAGCCCATTGGCAGACTGATTCAATGCTTCCCTCTGCTACCATCTGGAGCAGAGGGAAGCACACACACACACACAGCAGCCCTGCCAACCACTCCTGACTAAGTAATTAATGAAAGCGCAGTGGGAAGAGAGGACGATACATTAGCTGGCTTCCCGTCCAATCTATATCAACAAATAGTGCTTCATCAAATCTGAAAGAAATCATAAAAACAGCAAAAATGTTTTAGTGAAAATTACAAAAGAGTTTCCCCATTTGCGTGACATATTTGTTAATAAAGAAATCGCATTAACAAATAGTGGTGGAGACGCACCTGAATGGTGGCGGGTTACAATAGAGTGTGCGCTGGTAGTTTTGTTAGCGAATCCCGATGAGACAAGCACTCATGAAAGTGAGCCTCAGCTGATATATTTGTACTGTTAGCATTGACAGCTACCGACTCAAGCGGCGCCATATCGAGAGCCTTTTAGAGCCTTTACTTACTTTTAAAAGTAACCATTTGATGTGAGTTTGAAACAGGAGTATCCATTGTTAGGGTCTGATGTTTTGTCACAGCGACCATCCGACCTCTTGGACTTTGTCAATAACACCTTACTTCCTCCTTTGCTCCTGTCATGAAGACTATGGCCACTGGAGGGCTTTTGGTGACCAAAACATTCCTTAAAATATTCATAGCCAGCTGCACTTATGCATACATTTAGAGCCCCCCACTTTAGGTCAATCAGGTGAACACATTGCTTTGTCTCTTGTTGTAACTGCCAGTTAGAGTGCACGTTTAGATAGAAACCGATCAAGGAAGATGAAGATAATGCCATCCCAAACAACGGCGTTGTCTCAAAAGCAAACCACCCGCATTGTGGAGGCAAAGGATATGCTCTGCATTTCTGATTGCATTACATATGTTCTCTCAGCATCTCTCCTGGGGATCTCTTTCTATCTCAAATTAACATTATGACACTAACGTGTTTGTACAAGTGAGACAGTTGATGCTGGTTTGCCGTGCTGTTCGCTCCAAGAGCAAATTTTTGGAAAAGCGTCAGCACTGCCGATGTAGGAATGATGCAGCGTGGAAGGACATCTGCAATGTCTATTACTGCATGTACTGAAGCCTTAATGCAGCAAATGATACATGATTTGCACAATACAGGGTAGGCTTGGACTTGCAAATGGTTTCTTTGCTTTTAGAGATGTTCAAGGGTACAGGAAGTCATCTGCATGTTTTATAATTATAAGGCCACTGCTGACGACCCCGTTCCTGACTGAGATACATGCAGTCGAAGGACACCGAGTGACTTTCCATCTGAGTTATCTTTTGCAAATTTGACAAGATTAACATAAACTTACATTTTATTCGAGGATTCATGAATGCTATAACCCTCTGAAATAAACAGTGAAAAGAAAAGGGAACATTTGTCCTATGTGGAAGTACAGGTGCACTATGGGGAAAAAAATAGATGTGATTCCTCGTGAAACTCAAATTACTCAACTAATTAAAAACCATCAATGCAAATTATTTGCATTACATTTTCATTTTATGCAAATAGCCACTATAGATGACAACAAGGTAGAGGGATGCATCGAATTTTAGAATGTATTTTTGTGGAAAAGTATGTCTGATGCTATGAAAATCCAGCACTTAAATTGCTGACATAACCGATAGCTGCAGTCTTAACTACTCGTGACTATTTGAAGGTTGTATTTTACTGTACGTTGGTTTCGGTAAATTCTACATCAAAACAGAATCCCCACTGAAATGAAAAATGAAATGAAAATTGTAACTGTTAGAGGCATCCTGTCTTGCACAATAAGTTACAATTCAGACACAGCTTTTGACATTTTCTCCCCCCTGTCCCCATTGGTCGTGACCTTAAATTAATCAGCCACATCCTGCCATTTAAGGAAGTGCGTTGGGGGTTGTGTAGGTCAAAGAATGATGGGAATCTGAGGAAAGAATTTCAGAAAGCAGGCTTTCGTGTCTTTGTTGTTTTTCCTCTTCACTCTTTTCATATTGGCTTTGAATGCTTGAATGTGTAAGAAATGAAGTGTGTGTGTGCATTATTCCTCCTGGCGTCACCTTCATTTAAAGATGTTCTGCCCTCAAAAGGACCGCCGTTATTAATCTTTTTTCTATATTTTAAAACACACTCTTGCTAGATATAAGTCTGGCTCAAGCTGTTGATTGTTGGAATTGCAGTAAACATAAAATTGCAGTAAACATAAAAATAACTGGAGGCAAACATCTGCAATGACAGAGACACACAACAGTGCAGGTAAGACACTTGTCTGTGTGTGCGCATGCGTTTGTGTGCACGCAGCCGACACAGCCTCACTCGGAGGCGCTGTAGTCATAATTCAAATAAACGGCCATCCTGCACTGCATTGTGGGTAGGGAAGCGTGAAGTGTGGAGGCGTTTTATGAGGTGGAAGAGAAAGGAGAGGGTGACAAGAAGGAGAAAGGTAAAGGAGTAAAGCCATGGGGTTAGGAAAGGATTACATATTACATTCTTCCAAACCACCTGAAGGTGCTATGAGTGTGCGTAGACAGGCCCGTAGAGATCACCCCCGCAGCCCCCGCACTGCGGGGGGGCCTCGCATGGCAATTTTTTTTTTTAATCCAACACTAGCCAGCGCACTCGGCCGTATTGCGGCTAAGTGTCGGCTGACTCGTCTGTGTTCCGGCTCGATGCGGCCAAATGTGAGCCACCTTTGGCACATTTCACTGTTGCCATGTCTGGCCCAGGTGTAGCTGTTACTGACATGGGCAGATTCTGTCTGAGACATGGCAACCGGTTTATCGGCTGCCGAATCTGGGCCGAATAATGTAATAAATAAATAATATTACATTACGTAATAACATTAAGATATCCCTCAAAGTTGTCTCTCTCATATAAAGCTACACAATAAAAAAAATATTTTAAACTGGCTTTATAAGTTTTAAATAATAGTTGTAAAGGCAATCGTAACAGGCAACCACTAGGGCCTCCTGCTACGCGGACTGGTGTTATTGTTGGGCCGCGGTGTATTCTGGGAGAACTACGAGGAAATTTCTCTTGAGGAAAAATGAAACGCACATTTAAAAGTGGTGCCCAAAAGCGGCAATCAAAACAGAACATTTCTGAATTAAATGCCAAACTTCCCAAAATTACAAGTCTTTTTCGACCAGCTGGTGAAGGATGCACTCATCTGCCAGAAGAGACAGGTATTGTACTGTTTGCTATAGCTAACATTACCACGTAGCTAACGTTATACTTTGACAGCTGTACTGCTCTGTCTATGTGTTGTGCTTGAAAATACATTAACCTTATTAAACCTATGCTCTCACTATACCCCCTGCGCCCATTATCGGACACGTTTCCTTAATTATCTCCACAACCACATCGTTGTTTAACTTCATTTCACGTTGTCCAACACCTTTTGAGAAGACAACGGCTCTGTACAAAATAATAAAAGTAACCGTTAAGTAAGAAAGGTCATTTTCCAAGCTAAAACTGATCAAAACATATCTCAGAAGCTCCATGTCACAAGAGAGGCTGTCAGGTCTGGCCATCCTTAGCATAGAGAATAAACGTGCGGCGCAGTTTAGATGTAAAGAGCGTGGTTAAAGACTTTGCACACAGATTTGCTAAAAGAAGCGCACATGTGTATTCAAATGCAAACCTGTAGAAAGTAGCCTACCGGTGTATCGACTATATGTAGGCATATTTGTTATGTTGTTGTAACATATGTTCTGTTTGAGCTGTTTGATAGGCCCTAGCATATGTTTTGTTTCTGTTGGAATACATTTGTTCTCTGTTTGAGCTGTTTTTTCTGATTGAATAAATTTCCCTCAAAAGAAAAGCTTGGGTCCTGTTTGTTTATCTTTGGATAATGACCGCCGGACAATACATTATCCCTTACATGTGGGGGGAGGGGGGGGGGCCCTCTCAGGGTTATTCTGCAGGGGGGCCTCGTGTTTCCGTTACGGCACTGTGCGTAGACGTTGGGCATGGGTGGACCCAGTGGGAAAAATGAATTACATTTTATCACAACAAAAAAAGTGAGTGGAGTAAGAAGGCAGGCAGATGAAAAACAATGTTTAATATGAGAACGGGATGGCTACGGAAGATAAAAGGCGTGGCTGTGTGGGCTCCGAGGTGTAATGTGAGGGCATATGAAACAGCTGTATCCTATCTGAGGCGCCTCTCTGTAAGACAACTACGGCTATAAGCCTCCCAGCAACACGTGTTGTGATTTAAGTGTGACTGTAACTGTGCACATACAGCATCTGTGGTTGATCACAATGGTCTCTCCTCACTGTAAGCAGAAAGGAGCTGCAGTATAACCTTTATATATGGTCTCATCACACAAATCGGATGCAAGTCGGGTGGGGTTTACTGCATCACGCTGGTTGAGGTTGTTGTCACTTATCACGCAGCAAAGTAGGAAAAATAACCTGTTAATATGCTCTCATCCGACTGCATACACTTGCTGTATGACCCAATCTATATAAGTCAGTATATGTTTGAAAGTGCCATTTGAACCCAGCTCATGGTGTGTTAGTGTGTGACTCCATGCTCAGGGAATGTCAACATTACCTCCCGTTTAGTGCTTTTAACGATTGATTAATTTTTTTTATCTCTATGTGAATATATTTTAGTCATATTTCTCATTGTTTAAAATGTGTGAATTAATTGTTTTGTCTTGATGTTATGTTTGTGCAAAACAGCTTTCAAATTGCACCCTCAGGGAATTGAATGAGTTGTGAAACCACACATTTAAGGGGGGAGGGGGTATTTGCAACACGCAAAGGTTTCGATGTCGTTGGGCAAATTATTGTTGCTAATGTGAGAAAGTTTCTTTTAGACAGAACATGTTCACAAGACGTCTTTGTATCTTTGAGGAAACGGTTAAGATCAACGAAGAAGGCCGACCTTACAGCACAATCCACTTCAATTGCGTCTTTACACCATTGGCATGTAGCTCGATAGCTGGAGTGCTACTGGCTGTTGGTCACAGAGACATAGTTCAAGCATTGCGAGTTAACTGAGTTCTGCTAATGAATATGCTTGACAACAAATCCATGTTAAGATACAGTAGCTTGTGTGTCAAAAGGGTAGTGAAATAATTTAAATACTCACTCATATTTCACTTCAGCACGCTGCCCACACATGTATTCTTCTTCTAGTTGGCGGAGGTGGTGGTGCAAAGAGTCAGTTCATTCTCTGTGGATGGAGAGTTGCTCGACACTATGTAAGAGCTACTTTTGTATTTCTTTCTTTATTTTGTGCACAGAGGGGACTTGCCACAAGTGATTACACCCGACACAGATATTGGAATTTGAAAAACATACTTGAGGGGGGGGATGGCAGATTCTATGACCTCTTGTTTGTTCGGAAGGAATCTGAATTTTCCAGGCGTTACAATGTGAACAAAGGAGCATCATTGTTGGACATTCACTGGTGTGGTTAACATGATGACTGTTCTGGTGAGGCACGACACGACCAGACAAGACAAGACATGACCAGACGAGATTAGATCATAGGAAATTGGATTAGGTCAAATGAGATACGAGAAGATAAGCATCCAGAATATGACGGGCGGTAGAAAAACATAAACATAAAACACAGAGCCCGTGACAGGAATTTTGGCACAGTGCTTCCTAACCATTCTAACTCTACATTTACCTTTATCATCTGTGGTTTTGACTGACAGGTTAGGTTTAGGGGGTTGACAGGACCAGCAGTCAGCACAACGTATGGGTGAGCACACATGTACACAAGCAAACAACTACACACAGATGTATGGCATATACCTGTCTCCTTATGTTAGCAGAAGACCACAGTAATCATATTTGCCAGGCTCTTGGCAGTTTCAGCAAAGCAGTCAATCTGATCGCAGGGTCGCACAGGTGTGTGTGTGTGTCTGTGTGTGTGTGTGTGTGTGTGTGTGTGTGTGTGTGTTTGCGTGTACGTGTGAGAGGGAAGTGCAATAAATGCTAGCCACCAGGCAGCATGAAAGAGAACAACCGAGAGAGAGGGAAAGAGACCATACCCTCCGAGAAAGAAGAGTGAGACAGAAAGGGTGAGAGACATAGATTCAAAGCAAGTGAGAGAGACAGAGGGAGGGGAAGAGAGATAAAGTGAGAGGGGGAGAGAGACATACGAGAAAATCAATGCTGTGTCCACCAGGGACAGAATGTCATGAAGGTTTTTTCACTCTGTGGCATAATGGAGGGTTGGAGCCTTTTACTGCAGGAGTCACCTTGTCTAATGGAGGGAGGGATGGAGGGGAGAGGGGGAGAAAGGGAGAAAGGAAGAAGGGGAAAATAGTGAGGAAAAAGTGGGAGAGAGGAATATGGATCTAGGGGGCTAATCGGAGTGAGCTGGGAATGGAGGCATGATGAAAAAGTAAGAAGGAATTGATGGAGGGAAGAAGAAGGGAAAGAAAGAAAGATTGGAAGAGAGAAGGGAATTGAAATATAGGCAGAAGACCAAGAGGCAGAAAAGACAAACAATTACAGACAATGATGGGATAAGGGAAACAAGAGAAAGAATAATGGTATGATGGGAGAGAATAGATGGAATGGAGGGTTAAGATGTGGAAGAGTGCAGGAAGCGATGGAGGACATAAAAAAAGAGGAAAGCAAAAGTGATGCAATTTGAGGTGGAAGGAAGGAGAAACGACAAGGAAAAAGTGTTGGAAAGATGAAGAGAGTATAGGGAAGAGGAGAAGGAGGATGTGGAGGTGCGTTAAAACGTCAAAAGCGGAGGAGGCGGAGGAAAAGAACGATCCTTATGTCCAGGTCACCTACCAAAAGTAAAATGATTCGCTTTGTAGGTCAAAGCAGTTTAGTGCAAAACATTTTTGTGTTACAGACAATTTTACCATCAACTTTGATTGACATGACTTCACAGCGTTGGCAGAAAGTGGAGAGTCTGGTTAGAACAGAGCCAGGTGATAAACAGGTACAGTACGGGCAGGGAGTGGAAACTCATTCACAGGAATTTCACCTGCTGCTCAGTGGGACAGCTGCAGGAGGCTGTGGTTGTACTGGGAAGCTCTCAGGTGTAAATGTGTGATAATGTACCAAAGTGACGCAGGGTTACTACTATAAAGAGCCATGCCGGATAAATACAGCTTCAATAGGTTAAGTACACGCACGGCGCTACAACATCGCAACACCACGATGTGATTCGCTCCGCAGCTTTCGGGCACCGAACTTCAAATAGTTGTGAAATACTAGAGTCTGAGGTCAAAGAGGTGAGCGGCGTTTAGTTTGGATTGTGTCTGACGTGAGGAGGGAGAGTGCATCAGATGATCAGAGGCCAACCTGAACTCGATGGTTTGGAGCCCAGCCATGAGAGCCAGAAATACACACACACACACACACACTAAGCTGTACAGGGTACAGCGTACAGGCACTGTAAGGTCCATTTAACTTAAGAGTAGTACTCTCCTGTGGACTTTGGCGGCCATATAGAAACTTACATCACACAAACTAAGCAGAGGGGCTCATTCGGCTGTCGGCTAACTCTGAATTACTGATCTGTAGCGAGACGCATATTAATCAATTCACATTTTTCCCAATGAAAAAGCGCTAGGAACACATAGCTCTTGACAGTTCAAGGACACATTAATTCACATTTTAAGGGGACTATATGGATGTACTGGAAATAAACGTCAGTGCATATTGTAATTATCTGTGCCAGGAGATTGTGTATTTGGTCGTCTGCGTGAGTCTGCATCTCTGTGTCTGTCTGCGGCTAATCTTGCATACTGCTGAACACATCGGCCTAATATCTTTTTGTGCTCAATTTATGACTATGCTCAAGGACCTCTCATGGTCGCAGTGATTCACACTTTTTGAAAACACATTTCATTGATTGCTTCATACCATCATTGACTGCTGACTCCTCACTAGTCTTAACTAGCCGATAGGGGCGGTAGGAGATTAATAACTGCTTCAGTTAGGACTCTTCTTTGGACTCAGTATTACATAAGCGGTCATTTGCATGAGTGTATGTATATCTGTTGCTCAGCAAATGACAAACTTCTCGTCTTCTCGTGTCCGTATTGGAGATGGTTAGCTATTATTAGCTAACCAGGCGGGGTCCTCCAGTTTGTTTTGGGTTTGGCTGACAAAGCTAGCAGCTAACGGGGCTAATGCAGCTTAAAGAGCTAACAGCAAATAAAACGAAACACACAGCCGGACTGTTTTTTGTTTAGAGGAAGCGTTAAAAAGTCAACATGAACTGTTACACAATGAACTGCAGTTTAGCTGCACGGAAATGATCCAGACGGCTGCATAGATTAAAATGAGAGTAAATATGTCGCGTGTGTTCATGCGAGTGAAAAACGTGTCTAATCCGCTGGCGGCTAAACCGGGCTGGATTGTGGTTGTGTTCATTCAATCAAACATTACAGCAGTGGACGCTGCAAACACATCTGGCTGGAGATCTGCACTATTCTCAGTGCACTTTTTTAGTTGTCTCGGAGATTGCTTGCTAAACGTAGCTTTGCAGTGTTTTTTTTTTTTCTTTCTGGTGGGACGAACTGTAGTCAATGCCAACCCAAATCTGGGCCCTTTTCTCTGTTGGTAATAAATCCATCTGAAGTAATTACCTTTGTGATGAGAAAACACTAATTTGATGTACACGGGGTTGGACGCCAATTAGCAGTAGGCCTACTTATCAGCTTTACAAAGCCAAATAGAATTGATGTGGTTAATTACAATATTTCACCACAAGGGTAATTTAGCAGCTGTTCTCTTCATGATATCGCATGACCATCAGCAGCTGGAGTTTGCCCAGTTGTGAGGGAACTACAGCTGATAAAACAATTTCACCACAACTTCTGTTTTGTAGCTCTTCAGGGGTGTTCATGCATATTTCATGATCTTCATTGGCATACATAAATGAAATAAATGATGATTTATTTTCACCCGGCACAAGTCCAGGGGATAAATATGACAAATGCAGTTGGCATGCAATCAATTATGACCCCATCTTTGCACCAGTGATTGCAATGATGATGTATTTATATGTTTTTAGCTTTTTTTTATCTTGTTCTATTTTCCCAGTGTACATGCGGTTTTCCCACACATGGTGCATGTTAAAAAAGAGTGATTGCTATCATTTGTTCACATTGTAATGGAATCACTACGAAGACCATCTGTATGGAGATCTCAGTCAGCTCTTACTTTCTCATCTCATTTAGCCAAAGCCTATTGTTTATTTGTTTGTTTTCTGTCAGTCAACAGCTCTAGAAGGGAAATAGGACTTGTGCCACATCGAGAAGGATGGGCTATTATCTTTTTGCATCTTGTAGTTATTATGCTCTGCTCTGTCATGCCAGTCACGACTGATGAAAGACAACAGCAAACTTTAATTTACACAGCAAAGATTTGTTGAGCAAATCTGCGTTTCTTTTCAGCATCATCCAGATTTATTGCCCCATAGAGTTCCATCCTATTCTATTCTATCTCACCCTATATCCAACTCTCTCACGTTGAGGACATTGTTTACCCCCAAGAGTCTGTCGAATAGTTTCCTATGCAGCATCTGGCCAGATTGGTCAGCCATTATTGATGAGAAGCATTGATCTGGACGCGTATTGATCACACTATTGGTGATTAGGACGTCATGAATAAATGACAGGGGGGGTATTGAGCGCTTGACGTGAGGACAAAAAACTCTCTGGACAGGAAGAGAGGTGAGGGAGACGAGAAGAAAGACGAAGAAGATGAGAAAACGGAGGAAATGGGGGCAGGTCATGAAAAGCAGAATGCTAAAAGGAGTCTGAAGGTGCAGGGAAGATTGAAATAAGAGATACATCATGTGAAACTAATCTAAACCAAATGTGTGAATCAGAAAAAAAGACTTGATGCCATGTCAAGGAATAGCACCGATTTCTTCCAGTGCTCTGTGATAACATATTAAATATGCATGATATAGGTTGTCTTTATGTTCCCTTCCAGAGCTTCAATGTTGGAAAAGTAATCTTACTCCACCCTGTCTGACAGTATAACACATACCTACAGTAGCCTTTATATGATGTTTGCACTGAGGGAAATATTTAAACCACAGACTGAATGGAAAGATTCCTGGGTATCATATTCGACACATTTCCTTTCAAATACAGCCCGTGATTTTTGGTATGTCTGAAAACGGTGGGATACCTTCACATAGTCAAAATATAGCCACCGCATGAGTTTGTGCTTACGGTGTTGAAAAGGAAACAATAAAATAAATTGCAGCAGCAAGTGGGATCTACTTTAGAAAGATAGGGATCAATATCACAGAGAACAGAAACAGCAAGATAAAGGGGCAGGTAAATAAGATGGGTGAGGCTGGAGAGGAAGTAGAACAGGAAAGGAAGGAAGTGATTGTGCTTACAGGTTCTTGACATTTGTGATTCCTCTGAAAGCTTTCCGTGGAACCGCCTGAATCTGGTTCTCGCTGAGGTCTCTGGAGAGAGAGAGAGAGAGAGAGAGAGAGAGAGAGAGACATTAGTTGAGGTATTCCGATAACTCAAAGATATATGGAGTCAAATGATAAACAAAACCACAAACATTTGATCTATACCACGAGTGAATACACACACACACACACACACACACACACACAATTACACTACAAAGGCATATGGAGGAGGAAGAGAAGGAGAGAAAGGGAGAAAGAGCATGATATATGACATTTATGATCAGTGGAACAATTTGGTCCAAAGAGCTTCAAAGACAAAAGGAACTATGAGAAATACTGCTGGCACGAGTCCATCTACTGCCTTGAAGTGTGTGTGTGTGTGTGTGTGTGTGTGTGTGTGTGTGTGTGTGTGTGTGTGTGTGTGTGTGTGTGTGCGCATATGAGAGTGGGTGTGGGTGTGGGTGTCTGATTAATGGAGAGGCAGTGGCGGGAGAACGAGGCAAGAGGAGGTGAGAATCAGAATAAAAGACCAGTGTGTGTCTCTGAATTTGTGTTTTCCGCATATTCTTTTGTAAAAAGATCTTAAACCCTATATCTTAAACCCTATATATATATGTATATATATATATATATATATATATATATATATATATATATATATATATACACACACACACTCCTCTCTCCCTCTTTTTCCTCCTTCTCTTTAAACACACAGAATGAAAATGGCAGCACATACAACAGCACTGCTAACTCGGTTTCTTTCCCTTTTTTTCCTCCGTAATGAATACCGATATGAGCCAAATGATTTCTGACATGACACAACTGCCTGGCTTTAACTCTGTTAGTGTTGTTTGTCGGGGAGAAGGCCCAGCAGGCAAACCACGTTCAGAAAACACAATGTAATTAGAGAGGTATGAAATATCAGACAAGCTAATCACCATATACTCCTGCCAGTCAGGCCTGAGTTCAAAACACACACATCCTCAACGCACATGTGCTCACCAAGCCAATCAGTGGCAGCCCACAAACACATGACCGTGCATGTTAGACAGTCAACACACACACACACACACACACACACACAAACACTCGGATAATCACAACTGCCTGGACTTTTCCGTTTGACCTTGACACGCGCACATATGCTCACACACATATGCACAAATACACACGCATGCGCGCAGCATGAAAATCAACCTACCTCGCTGTGGAGAAAGGTAATTATGTACTAACCATATTCATAACATTTTCCTGTCACGCTGTTAAGAAACAAAGCCTCTTATTGGTCCCACACACACACACAAACAGATTGGAATAAACATAGTCACACATACATGAACCCTCACACGCACACTGTGTATGCTTACGCCGCCTAATTTACAGTCATGTACACAGGAGGAAAATTAGTTGTGCGCTATTCCAGAGCCAATCAACTTTTATTAGGGCTGTGGATGTTAATTGGCGAGCCGTGCTCGGAAAACAGAGAACTAATTTCCTCAAACTAACAAGGTTTCATCGTTTTGGACGTTTCACTTTCAGCGCGGGGGTTTTCTTTCTCATTGCTAACGTGGGGAAGTATGCGCCTGGCATTGTGTACTCTCCAGGAAAAGAAGACATGTGCTTTTATGTGCAATTTTGCTCAGCGATTGCGGTAACGAAGGAGCGCAAAAAAAGGCAAATGTTTGACAGACAGGAATGGTGTTATGATATTTTAATGTGCAGCGCAGCCGGAAAATATTCCTTGTGTTTACACTTTTTTTGTTTTGAAGGCTTTGACACTTGGGTCGAGATGGGATTTTTTCTTTTCTTCCTGTCTTTGTTGCTCCCACGATGACGTTGACAGAGCAAATGGGAAACAGATTAAAATAAAGCAGAGATGTTATCACTCTTGCACTCCTTTTCTTCTCCATTAACTATATATTATCTCCCCCTACCTAACAATCTAACTATAACCATGAATCTATCTTTCTGTATCTCTTATAGCGCCCTGCCCCCTGTGGACTGCTGTCAATCAGAGTGGAGAAAGCCTAAGAAGATAAGATAAAGATAAAGAACGAAAACATTAAAAAGTCATATTTCAGAGGAGTTGCATGGCTAATAAATCTTTTATCGTTTTGTTTACCCACAATGATATTTATTTGTTATTGTCTCTAACAGAAGGAAAGCCATCCAAGTCAAATAAAAACCATTATGATATTGTGTGTCTCTCTGTCTGCCTTTATTAATCCAGCTGATTGACTGACACCAGCTCCGGGAGTCCACGATTTAGGCCACCATAATAAAACTCATATGTCACAAGGCTTGAATGGAGTTTTCTTCATACGGGTGGTTACTGGTTGTCCATTTGTGCAATTGGTTTTAGGGTTATGGAAATGCTTTGGGTGACATTTTGAGGGGTGTAAACAGCAGATGGACACCATTTTATTGGAAACTAGCAAAAACACACACATTTGATTTGTATGCAAGGTTCAGACGTAACGTCCAGAGCTACGTTACGTTTTCATGCAAACAGCTGTCGTCCTCTCATCTCTCTGTGAGTCATACCCGCCGACCTTTAAGGAGAGCAAAGACGATCACCAGCAGGATATTGGCCTGTGCTCCTTGAAAAGGACACTCGCTGATAGACTAACTACACAAACCTACACACATACACACACACACACACACACACACACACACACACACACACACACACACACTTGGATAGCTGGATGGTTTGTACACCAGTCAAGCAATCTACTCCCACATTTCAATTATTGGATGTAGCTTTTTTGTTTGGTCCTCCTCTATTGCCACAGCGTTTGAGGGAGCGGGCAATTAATTTCTTAATAATTCTATTAAAGAGACGGATGGCTGTTTGAATTATACATCAGTTCTACGAGGATGACAAATTCCGTAAATTATAGTGATACTTGATTATGAAAACAACTCCATATCTTGTGAGGATCTCGTACTGGATGGAGACAAACAACGCAAAAGTTCACAAAGTTCAAGCAAGCTAAGTTTAGTATTTGCGGGCACAGGATGCAAATTAAGAAGAATAGGAACAACAAAACAGCAGCAGATGAAGAAAAAGTAGTCTTCCATTACCCGTTCCTTGTTTACCATGGCTTCACTGAGTACTGTATAATTGATTGAATTTTGACCAAATGTCTTCCAGACATTCCCCTTTCACCACACGGACCCCCCACCCTCGGTTAATGGTTCCCCAGCCAAGGCCTCTCCTCTCTGGGCACGCTGACTCTCTGCGGCCCCTAGAAGGCTGGAGGGATTGAGGAAGACATGCAGGGTCCTCTTCGGGTTCGGGTGGTGACGGTGGTGGTCGTGTTGGGCGAGTGTGTGTGTGTGTGTGTGTGTGTGTGTGTGAGTCTGCTCCCGGCGATCACCTCCTCCATATTAAGTTCCATTATTCATGGTAGGAGAATAATAACACTCGCTAGGTCACCCTTTGCCACTTCGGATATTACTGTTAACCCTTTAACACACACACACACATTTTTTTTTCTCTCTTTCAATCATACACACTGAACAAATGGACTTTTCTCCCAGGCGATCTCGCCCTACACTTTTTGTGTGTAACAGCGTACACCAGATATCAGTCGGATCCGCCCGCAGGTTTATCCACATATGAGCCTCGGCCACTCTGAAGCATTAACCTTCCAACGGGGATTTTTTATTTTTCATATGCCTCTGTGTCAGATGGCATCACAGGAGGATCTCAGTCAGACAGAGATGACATGGAGGGCGTATAAAGGTGCGTATCCCTGTGTCAGGTAGAATCTGTGAGTCTCTGCGTGACACAAACAGCAGGCCTGGGAGAGTGGAGGGGTGGCAATGCATGCATCTTTGTGTGTGTCTTTTATTAAACGAAGAGCGATGTGGAGTGGAAGAAAGAAAGAGAGATGACCCTTGGCAGGACTCCAAGAGAGATGAAAAAGAGAGAGGAGAGGAGCAGGAGGTACATTGAGGGAGGGGAAGAAAGGGGATGGAGAAGGTAGACAGAGACGGTTTCTTTTTTTGAAACATGAGAGACCTTCAATGGTTTCAAGCTTGTCTTTTCCTTGTCTCTCTTCTATTTCTTCTTCTCTCACTTTCTTATTCCACCCCTCCCGCTATCTCACTTTCTCTCTCTCTCTCTCTCTCTCTCTGTCCATCTCTTTCTCACCCTTGGGGGCTGTAACTGCATTTAATATTGTTCCATAAAGAGAGTAATAAATATCGACTGCTGGCTAGCTCATATTCCCCGTGTTTTTTAAGGCACTCTACTGTAGGGTACGACCAAAGTCATGCAGCAGATATTACAGTGCAGCGTACAGTCGGCACAGTAATAGTGATTTAAATATCCTCCGGTATCTGTAACCTTTGGAATGATTAAAGTGTCCTTTATATCATAGCACCAAGTACTGCCTTTAAGTCATACTACAAATACAAGGAGAGATAGCAGATTGTTTACATTTATGTATTCCTGTTGCTGAAAAAGCAGAATAAATTCATAACTTATTATATTAAGTGGTGAAAACTGCTATAAAACGTTTCCCTCACTTGTTGTCACATTGCATGAGTTGAAAAGAAATGAAAATGTAACACTCAATTGATACATGGATGGATTTCCTATATATATATATATATATATATTTATATATATATATATATTTTACAGCCAAGCGGGAGGTCTGCTGTTGCAATGGAAATAACTCAAATGAACGCTTTTATACTCTTAATATTATTTTGTCCGACTTTCTTTCTAACCTTCATTTATCCTGGGAAAACATATTGACTATAAATGCTGCCTCTTGGCAATGCCGCAGACATATAGCTCCATGCATTCAAAACTGGAACCTTCCCATTACAACCACAGTCTTGGCTGCAGAGTTACTTTACTTGAGTGATTCTGACTTGTGCCAACAAACTGTGGGGGGGGGGGGATATAATATCCAACATGCTGGCAGTGCATTGCAGACAGTAGGACTGCAGTGTGGGTCGGACCTTTTAGATATTTGAAAGTTTTACAGCTTAGTTATTTCTCAATGCCAATTTCTTGTTATTGATTCGGGCTCAAAACAGCTAAATCTCCATGGACTCCAGTGCATTCTATCTTCAGATTTATTTTTGCCTTTCAGTTCTTGAATCTTCTCCTTGAACATTATTGTCTTTAGCACGTGCTTCTTCCCAACTGCACGTGTTGTCTGAACACTCGCTCTTAAAATAACCGAATAAAAGTCTTGTTGCTGCTAAAAGTACTTCCAATCAGACACACATTGCCTTCAACTTTGTCCTCTACATCCTGGAGAACTCGTGTAATAGAGGTCACACTGAATGGCCTTCCTTCCATATTTATCCCCCTTTTTTGCCTTTCTCTCTCCAGTCTTTGTAATTCTTCATCGGTCTTTTGACTCGGTGCCCTTGCTTCGTCTTGCAAACCCCGCCTCATCCATCCTCCTCTCCTATTCATCCCCCCCCCGCTCCACTCCCTGTGATTTAATTAAGTGGGCGCTTTATGAATAAAAATATTGCCCCCCTCTATTGATCATCGTGGACGGGCGGATGACAGCTCGAGCTGGCTGGGACGGAACGGGACAGGACAGCCACTCTCCTAACTCACTCCATTACACTGATCCAACTAAGTGTGTGGGTGTGTGTGGAGTTTTATCAGTGTGTGTGTGCATGGACAGGTGTGTGCAAATGAGTGACATTGTGTAAGATTGAGCGTTGGCGTGTGTGTGTGCGTAGAGTGCTCCTACGTATGTGTGTCCGTGTGCATGTTTGTGTGTGTTTGCGAGTGAAACAGCCATCGGGGAGCAGTAGCATCTAAATCAAACTAAGCGTCCTCAAAAGCTCCCATGGGCCCTTGCAAATCCTTCGTTAGAGACACACGCCCACACACACACACACACACACACACCACACACACACACCTGCGTAGACACGCACACACCACGTACACACATTCCTCAAACGCCTCCTTTGATACACACACTGCATCAGCATTATAAATGGACATTGTCTGCACTTTTGGTTTCTCTCCCTCTCTTCCTCCCTCTCTTCCCCCCCCCCCCCCCCCCCCCCCCCCCCCCCCCCCTCCTCCCCCTCCTTTACCCATCGCTCTCCGTGAGGCTGTAAGTATCTATTATGTTTTGTCGATACTGTAATTAAATTGGACAGCTTAATGCAATTCTCTGTGATCCATAGGCCTTTATGGATATAAAAGCTTTTCTGGCCCCACGCCCGAAAGACGTCCAACAAATTTAGATGAGTTACTATTGGGAAGAAAAAAAAATTGTTGGAGAGGTTAAGGCAGCGGAGCACACGCATGGTCATTTGTAATTGGCTAATTCACTTTAATGTCCCCGACGCCATTTTGTTTTAATACATTTTCTTATTTGAATTGTCATCCGCGGGACTAAGGGATATTACCACTCTGCCTATCTTTCCTCTTTTCTTCTGGTTGGTCCTTCCTTTTCTTCTCGTGCTTTAACTAAGCGATATTACAGGCTCTTAGGACATTTATAGAGCTAATAAAACTTCAGCAGCAAAGGGACCGAGAGACAGCATTAGAATGGACGCGGAGAGCAGAGATAGACGGAGGGATTAACAGGGAAACGTCCTATATGGTCTGATGGATGGAGGGATAGATCGATTGGAGACGAATCAAAGATCTTTGTCTCTCTATTGGAGCAGATTTATTTTCTCACATGTACATCCAAGAGAGAGGACACTGCCAAACTGTTATGTTCATGCTGAGCAATCTTGATCAAACCACAACTGATCCAAATTCATTCCACCGAGTCCTATAAAACTGAACTATACTGGGAGCACACTTTGGCCCCCGATCGGACCGAGAGCATTTCAGCAGCCTGGGCGGCATTTTGTAATTGTTTTCACTGAGAATGAAGCGTTTTTGCACGCTGTTCAGGCGTCGCCGAGCGCCTCACGTTTTTTTTTTTCTCTCCCTGCTTTATGTGAGAGCGGAAAAAGGGCCCGACGTCATATGTGTTTTTCCTCATTGTGGTGACTTCTGTTGGATCCTCGTAGCGATATGACTTTACCGTAGTTACAATGATCAGGACGGAGGCATGGGGAATTTATTTTCATACATTTAAACTGTGAACTATTAGTGCGTAGAGTGTGGTTTGTTTTTAACATAACGTCAGCACACATGCTGGGGTTGCCTAGCAACATAAATGTAAAAAATACTCGAAAGTAATGAGATGCATCTATGTTATAGTAACATACAGTACATGTGTTCAAGTCTGAGATATATTCATTCACAATCTAAAGTAAAATGTATCTTAATAAAAAAAAAAATGCTTTCAGGTGCTGCTTATTTTCTGTACTGTGAAAGCCGAAAGGAGTTGAGGAATTTTATCAGTTGCAGAGGACTTTGTTATCCTTCAATTAAGATTAAAATATGAACAATTAGGTTTTACCAAAAGGATATCTTATCTGCTACATACATAATTGTCTGATTCCTTCATCTTTTAAAGACCAGAATAATAAATTACATTGGTGAAATAAAACAATTGCAGGTCTGTTTAGGTCAAATTGACGGGCATGTTGAGAAAATCATGATCAATTACTCCAAAGTAAATTTCCATTGCAACTTTGATCATAAAATTAAATGTCTGATGTTTAAAAAATAATTATAAAGCCTTACAATCACAGGCTAAAATAAACAATACATTTATAAATTCACTGATATTAGATTGAGCTTTTTGCACACACATATTCACACCGAAGACGAATGCCTGCGATGCAACTCGATGAAATACATCTGCATCACAAAGATGAACTGGTAATGGATTCTCACATGTGAAAGGAATGGTCCTAAGTGAGAAATGGATTTGAAGCAGTGCGGTTGATGGAGGATTTAAACATTCTGAGAATGCCCAAAGCTCCTTGACTAAATGGATTTGTTCTTTGGGAAACTGTTTAACCAACAGGAGGCTATTTGAGAGCCCCTGTCTAAACCTCTAATGTGATATGCCAATCCGTGCTTATCTGTAAGCTCTATTGTTGAAATAAATAAAATAAAAACATTGGAAAAAAACGGTTTATTTGAAAGAGAAAATGAAATAAATACTGAATAAATACTGTTGTTGGCTTCATGATTAAATCCTTCTCCTGGTGAACGGCTGAGCGAGCCTTTAAAGTAAACGCTGAGGCGAATAAATACATGTCTGACGTACAGAGCATGCCATTAGAATGAGGACGGACCCAACAACCCGTTTAACTCTTTACTGAATGGCTGAATCGGTCGTCATGGAAGAAGAGATGGACGTTTGGATCAGTTTGGAAAGTGATGGGTTGTTAGAGAGACTAAAGGGAGGAAGGAGGGAAAAAGGATAAGCGTCGGCAGGAGGCAAGGTGGAGTAATGAGGAGAGAGTATGAAGCTAGTGACAGGTGAAAGAAGTTATACGTGAGGAGGGATGAAACAAGGGAGTAGACAAGGTGGGAAGGAAGGACAGGTAGCCAATGGGTGAGTAAAATAAAGAGAAAGTTAAGTTAGTGTAAAAGATAGAGGGATGAAGCGGGGGATGTGTGATGGAGGTGTGGAGAGGAGGAGGGGGGAATAAAGATGCTGACTGAATCGTTTTGCCTTTATAAGCATCTGGGGAGCACCTCAGCACCCATAAATAATACACCGCAAATTAGCAGATTGGACAGAAGAAGGGGACTGCTGGAAATGTGTGTGTGTGTGTGTTTGTGTGTGTGTGTGTGTGAGTGTGTGCTGCAGACAGGCAGAGCTTCTATGAACACAAATGCATGGCATTGAATGCATGACAGTACATGTGTGTGTTTCGGGTCTGTCCACATTAAACACAATGTGCAATTGTACAGAACTGCATGTTCTGTACAACCTCAGAACAATGTGTGTCTTTGAGGTTATCTGTGTACATGGCTTGTGAGTGTGTGTGTGTGTGTGTGTGTGTGTGTGTGTGTGTGTGTGTGTGTGTGAGGCATCTCTCTGAGGTCTGATCCGTCTCTCAGCAGGTCAGCGTTGTCAAGGTTACTGCAGGCCATTTTACCGGTGGGCCAATTAACTTTTAGCACAGAAACAGAACAGCGCAGGTGTCTCATCGGGGATAGAGAGAGAGAGAGAGAGAAAAAAAAAGAGAGAGAGAGTGTGTGTGTGGTGTGTTTTTGTGTCTAAGTGTATCGTATTGAAAGAAACCGACAAGCAGAGAGCGGGCGTGCGCGAGATGCAATGAGACAGTGTGTGTTGTATGAAAGAGAGGAAAGAGAGGAAAAAGGACACACAGAAAGCCTTTGTTGTGGCAGAAGGCTGCGTGGCCTTTCATGATGCCGAGAGGAGAACACAATTGAGGGCGAGATGTCGGCAAACGCGAGTCCGAGCGCAAGCAAGCCGCAAGAGAGTCACGGCTCCTGTGTGCCGAAGGATCACACGACGCGTTCCCCTGTAAAGGTTGACGCGGTCCCTTGTGTGTGTGTGTGTGTGTGTGTGTGTGTGTGCAGGGATAAAGGTTCTCCGGTCACTCTGGGCCAAAATCTCATTATGTAACAAAAGAATGTCTGAAAAAAGCTGATCTGAAAACTAGATATCTGAATATTGTTCACGAATAATTGTATTTGATTACTTCGATTAGCAGGACAATGAAGATCCAGCATAAACTTTTTTTTTTTTTTTGTTGCTTGGTTTTCACTGTAAGGTCACAGAGATATCAGGATTTGGCATTTTGGTGGTACTGTACATGTTCGATGCAGCTTTTTTTAATTTGAATTATATTTAATTTTATCTGAAAGGGACCATGTACAGTTGAAAACATAAATGTCACTATTTGAGTAAAAACACAATACAAAGTCACATAAGACACACAATAACACAACTCACATGTCGACCATACAAAGGAATCAAAGGTCGGTAAATACAGAGCTGACCCGCTTTTGAAAGAGTTTGATACAATTTTGCCTGTATTTTCAAAAGTTCACCATAAATATCTTGCAAGGTAAAATAGCACCATTCAAATTCATACTGTGATGGAGTCGACAGGTTTCTATTTCTACTGCAAACATGATTGTACTGACAACGATTTACTTGGTTATTTTCTATGCTGAATATTTCTCAATTTGATATGAGGCCGAATCCGAATTAGTTGGGAATGTTTTTGATATGCTTTCGTGGCAAATTCATGGATGTTTATCCAAAACAGGCTATTGAGTGTGATCTGGGGTTGAATTAGTTCTGACTCTGACGAGACGGCATGCACAATGCATCAAATGATTTGCAGAGGGTTAACCGTGAGGACACTAAATCCAGACAGAGGTGGGCATTAGGTTAAATGCCAACTGACAATCTTGTTTAGCTATGAACAATTTTTTTTTAAAGTCTGGCAACCAGCAAAACAATCCCGGAGCTTCAAAGAGGGAAACTCCCGTGTGTAACAGCAGGCGCTGTTCAGTCAAGCAAAATGCAAATGGAACAAGTTCAGGGAACGAATCAAGTAAATAAATGACACCATGAAATTAAATGTAATTTTTCAAACCTGAAAATCTAAAGTCATATCGTCCCATCCGGCATAGCAGTTAAAAGAAATAATAAAAGTCAACTATATTGCGTAACACAGGAGTGAAGCAGCAAATGTACAGCTACAAAAGAATATATATTTTTTTACAATGGTTGTATCTGTCTTGGTGAAATAAAGTGATTGTGATGGCTAACAGAGCAGACTGTCATCCCCTCTTCCCGTGCAGCGGTACGTTAATTCCTCTGACAGACTTTCTTCCACAATGGCTACTGGCTGCTGTCTTCTTAGCCTGAGGGCCTGTCTGGTTGAGTGTGGGAGTGTGTGTGCGTGTGTGCGTGTGTGCGTGTGTGCGTGTGTGTGTGTGTGTGTGTGTATGTCTGTGTGTGTGTGTGTGTGTGAGGAAGACAGATATATATATACAGAGAGAGAAGAGTTGGGGAGATGGAGAACGAGAAAGAAATAAGACAAAAAGAAATAGAGCACTTTTGTGGGAACGTGTGTGTGCGTGTGTGTGTGTGGTTGCTATGCAGTCTCTAGGCCCTAATCTGTTTAGTAAGCCCCATGATCCAGTTAGAAACAGCGAGTGGCTAATGTCAGGGCAAACTGGAAGAGAGGGATCTATGCGAGTGTGTGTTTATAAATGTTTGTGTGTCTGCCTTCGACTGTCTCCATATCCCTGTTGAGACTGTCAGGGTTAGTGCACTGGTCGAACATTTTTTATCATGCCTGCAACAATGCCCACTTCCATGTATATGTGTGCTTGTGTGCTTGTGTGTGTGTGTGTGTGTGTGTGTGTGTGTGTGTGTGTGTGTGTGTGTGTGTGTGTGTGTGTGTGTGTTGCAGGGTGTGTCTGAAAAGCAGCAGTGCCCATTAAGGGTTGAGAGATTAGATTGAGTGGATCCAGATCCTCTGCTTTTGTTCCTCTCCAGCAGGCTTTCTCTCCGGTTTGCAGAAAACAGGACAGGTGCAGGAAATGGATCATTTTAAATGGATAAAGTTAATTTGCTGAGTAAAATCAGAGTTAAAACAGAGAAAAGTGATTTGGGCTTTAACATCTGGCCACTACTGCAACGTATAACGGTGCGTTTTGTTAATGGTTTTGCAAAGTTAACGGTGCAGTAAATATGCTTCCCAACAAACAATTTAGTATTCCACTCCTTTCAATATTCACATTTATATATTTTTATTTAACAAAATAGTAAAGATGATGTTGACGTTCATGAGATGCTCATTTGGGAGTGCATTGTCTATGGAGCAGCTCCAGACTTTATACTTTTATAACTGTTAAACAAGTTTGAGACCGACTTTGAGAGAGAGCCGCTCATGTTCACAAATATTGATTGAACTGTCCTTGGCTATGGAAATAACATATTGGGATTATTAATTAATCCACTTTAAATTAATACATGAACGATAATTAAAACATTATCACGTTCACACAACTGTAAAATCTTTCCGTGTGAAACTCCAAACCACAAAATAATCAATCCGATCAAGTCGTTTTGAAAATACAAGACTGCCGCGAGTTACATCGTTCTACTTTTGTTCATATCAAAATAAGTTTTCGTGATGCATTAAATGCTTGGAGGCTGTGTATTATCTTGGTACATCGTGGTATGTAATATATGATGCGTTCAGCGCAGCGTGGAGATGAATGTTTTAAATGTGCTTGAAGCTGCCGTGGCATGATTAAAATGGACGTGGTTATCAGCAGTTTTGTCACAGAGGGTAAAAGTACAGCTAACTCAACTCGCTGCCATAATAAACGATAAGACGCTGACACAACGGGAATGATGAACACTCTGAACTAATGGACGCCCGCTCGCTCACATGCATGCATAAATATAACCAACTCTTTTTTTTTTTTCTCTCCATCTCTCCCTGTCCGTCTTGTCACCATCTGTCTCTGTTTCACTCTCTCTCTCTAAAAAAAAAAAAAAAGAAACACCCCGTCATTCAAAAATTGCATTACGCGAATCCTTCATTCCAGAGAATTCTGCTCCAAAACACCTCGTGATAACAGCACGGGAACGAATGTAGTCAAACGCCGGGATATGAAAATCATTCACGCCCCGGGGGAATATATATATACAGAGAGGAATAAAGGATGGATGCGGACAGACAGAAATTGAACCAGATTCCCCCCTCCCACCCAATCACGCAGCATCACAAATCACCAGCTCCGCTGCTAATTCAGGGTGTGACGGTGCGCAGGCCTTGGCATACGGCTCGTGTGTGAGCATGTGTGTGTAGAAGTGTGCGTTTGCATATTATAGTTGGGAGATGAGGGAGAGAGGCAGAGAGACAGAGAGAGAGAGAGGGAGAGAGAGAGAGAGGGAAGGAAAAGATGATTTAGGAGTAATGAGAGATGGTAAAATCATGGTGCCCAGCGGCATTATGGGACTAAATCTAATCTGCTAATGGAGAGGGGGGCGTGGGCTGGGATGGTGGTGGTGGAGGGAGGAGGACGAGGTGGAGTAGGAGGGGAGATGGATGAAGAAGGGAAAGGACAGCAGTGGCAGGAATGAAGGTTGAAGAAAGAGAAGTGGATGGAGGGCAGGAAGGACAGGGGAGGAGAAAGAAATGAATGAAGAAATAGAAGAAGTAGAGACGCGTGGGATGAATGGCAAAGATGGAGGACGGAGAGGTCTAAGACAGAGTAGAGCGCCGGCAATAGGCAACATGGAAGGCAAGCAAACAAATGCAAAAGACAACGACAAAAGGAGGACGTTAAAGAAAACAAGTCGAAAGACTGAGGATGGTGAGAATAGTAGAAGAGCAAAAGTGACATACGGGTGAATAAAACCAGAGAGGCAGACAGACGAAGAACACAAAACAGAACAAAGATGGACAAATATAATATAATATGAAAGAAGAGAGAAAGCAAGAATGCAGCAGAAGGAAAAAGGTGAAGGACATAGTGAACAAGTGGGTTTTAGAGTGTGACGTGTGTATGTGTATGGGGGGGGGCGGCACTGGGAGGGCAGGGCCCTGGACAGCCCAATCAGACACACACACACACTTGAATGCAGATGGGGCAAAGTGTGCACATATACATGAGAAACACACACACACATTCTTTCACCCCCACACACTCGGCAGAAGGCAGCCATTGAGAGGTAATTGCCCCAGACTGTTAATGCTTTCCAGGATAAAACTACACCAGTCTTTACAAGGCCAGGCTAATTTCACTACTTTATGTCGTTACCTCAACAAAATGGCTGACAACCGCAATACAACCACCCCCAAAGAGACACAACAGGCAGGAAACTAGAAGTAGATCATTATTCATTGACAGTTTCTGAGAGCTGTAAGGTGGAGCTGCAGGTATGCGGTGCATTGATTTGGAGCGTTTCCGTTGCTGTCTGGGGCCACCCATGCTGAAGATGTAAAGCGGGTGCATCCTGCAAGGTGCTCCGTTTAAAGATGCTCCAAACCGTCTTTCTAGTGTGACACACGCTTCTCTTGTGGTAAGATGATAGCATTAGAGCTGCATGCCATCATTCGACATTATCAATGAATGGTTTTAGGCAAAAAAATGTGATGGTTCTTCCAAGAATGTTCTGCTTTTCTTGGCCTTACATTTGAGTTCATTGAGTATTATTGTTTTTTATTTAAATTCTTTGGTCGGAAGGACCATGACATTTGAAGAAGTTCAATTATGCTCTGGGATCTTGTGATGGGCATTTCTTTTACAGTTTCCTAATGATTCATAGTCTCAGCGATTAATTGAGAAGACACTCGACAGGTTTATTGATGATGATGACGTCATTGCAGCAGAAAGAGCGCGCGATGAGTTAACGCTGTCAATCGAGAATACGAGTCATCTGCTGTCATTTAAAAAATACAATCTGTAAATCAGATCCCATCAAACCCTCGGATCTCCTCGTGTAGATTATGTGATGCTGATACTCTCCAGTGAACGCACCTCATCCGGGGCTGGGTGGCCCGCTCTGCAGTGAGGAAAGCGATCGTCAGACCGCCACATTGTATTGTATTGCACTGTATCCCATCATATCATGTGTCCATGATGATTTCAGTGTATATACAATCTGTTGGATATTGAACCTTTGGGCCGCTGTGGCAAACTCCTACACGGGTCTGAAACCCAGACTCCCTCTGAAACTGGACCAAAACCTCAGCAATCCGCTATGAGCAACACAAACAGAGCATAGCCACATGGCAACTCCATTATCTCGATAGTAAACAGGACCTCAGCTCTGCAATTTGCAGTATCTAAGCTACGGCATCAACACACAACAAATAGCTAAGAGGTCCAGAACATACAAAACACAGGGTTCTTGTCTTGGTGCATTATTGCTGTTCAGCCCTTCACCGCAAGGACATTTGAACTTAAACACATAACAGGTAACTCTTAGTCTTAAATTACCTCCTTTTACAGTCAACAGCCATAAAAGAAGACATCATTTCCCCCCACAAAATAAAAAGCTTTCACCCAGGTCTCCAAGAGTGTAGAAAAATAAGCCCACATTCCCTCTAAATCAGAGTTCGGCGATAGGCGACCGTTGACCATGTCAATGATACTGAACAGCAGCGAGATGCGACGTCAAGCTTCACCGTCGCACGCTGAGCCATTTCCTTCTCGGGTCGGTAAAAGAAACCACGGAACGCAACATCACACTGCAGCTTAGACAATTACACCAAATTACACAGAAACTCCGCAGTGGCTCGTGTGTCTATGAAGTCATAATGCACGGTCTCAGCGCAGATGGTAACGGCATTCCTTTTGCTCATTCAGGTCGCAGGCACGCCGCCGCATTCAAATAACCATTACAGTGTTGAGTGTTGCGGCTGAGGAGATGGATAGCGTCAAATGCATGAATGAGTTAATGAATTAGTTTCTATTATTTCAATAGGCGAGCTGGCAAAAAAACACCCTTTCAATATCTGCTGATGTGCATCGATAGAAATAGAACAGAATATGATAGGTGGAGCAGAAAGCCGCCAGATGCAGCTAGGAACCACACCCAGCAGGTAGGCCTCCTGCATCACGGCACATTCCCTGGGCAGAGGAGACAAACAGGGTTTCCAGACAGTAGATGGCGCCGCTCTTCTCTGAGCTTCTTTCTGCGTTCAGATTGCTATCACACACTCTTGCTGCTCATCAACACCAACACACCTGAAGATCACAGGCACTCGGAGACGAGCATTTACACTTCTTTGAGGAGTATCTGACTATCTCAGGAGTGAGCACATTTTCAATAATCTCCGTTTCCCATCCCTGTGAACGTGCAGAACACCGCCACGATCACACCCGTTACCGACAAGGCACCCGCATGTGTGTTTCTTTGATTTCGGCACGGATTGGCAGGAATAAATTGTTCTTCTAGTTGCATAAATTACGGCATGACAGACAGAGACGGAGAGAGAGGGAAGAGAGTAAACGCATCTTTGCATTTAAACCTATTGTCCTTTATGTTTCATTGCCGTGGGTACCCTGGAAACAGTTCAAATGTAGTGCTGCATCATTTTCTCGATTCTTCACTTAATACCCTCCAGATTTGTCAGTGCGCCTGACATGAATCAAACTGACACGTTGTTCATTACGCAGACTTACGAAAGGCAAAGTTGGCACAGTGAGGGGAAACAGAGAGGACATGGTTGTCTGCCACACCTGTTGTTTGTCTGTGTTTGTGTGTGTGTGTGTCCTCTTATTCTATCCTCTTCTGCTTATGTCAGTCAGTCTGTCCCCTCCAGTGTCTGTCTTTCTTCTCTCCACAAAGAAGAAAGACAGACACTGGAGGGATCTGTGAATCATTATCCTCTGCTCACCCTGTGATGCTGAGAAGCTAATAGGCTCCCAGTGGGGAATACGCATGTGTGTGTATGTGTGTGTGTGTGCGTGTGAGAGAGAAAGGTTGTGTAGGGAAACTGCATCTTTGTATGTATATTGTCATGTTTCTATCACTATACTGTATGTGTTAGCTGTATGTTTCTGTGTGTTCAACCATGTACATCCTATTAAGTGTGTCTGTGTTTACTATTGTCTGTAAATCTATATGTGTAAGAGGAGCTGTGTGTGTGTGTGTGTGTGTGTGTGTGTGTGTGTGTGTTTCTCATTACCTCCATGAAGAGATTAGGGCCAAAGAGGAGCCGCATTATCAGACTGCTGGAAATGAGATCTCAGTAGGAGACTAGAGCTCCTCTGCCTTTCTTTTCATCCATTCTTCCTCACCTCTTTCTGGTCCTCCTCCTCTACAGCTGGTCCTCTTTCACCTCCTGTGCTTACCTCTCTTACAGATGTGCTTTTACACTCCTCGCTGTCACTATAAGTCCCATCTTTCAGTCCCATGTTTTGTCAACCGTTGTACAAACAACCCCGCCCCACCTTTCTCTCTACCTGCAGCTCTCTCTCTCTCTTTTCTCATCAGTCCATCTTTTTATTCCTCCATGTGCTCCACCTCTGCATGCCCTCCCCCTACTAAAAAAGCTCAGCTGCCTGCCTCATCTCCTTTGCATGTGTCACTTTGTCTCTTTGGTGCTCCCTCCATCAATCTAGTCTACACCCATGTCAGCCAATCGTTTTACATATTACTTGAATATATCTGAACAGCATTTGACCTTGCAGAATTCACAAGTAGAAACTACGATGTAATACGTACAACATATTGAATTAGAAACAGACAAGCGCATGGCGGGCAAACATGAGGGTGAGCAATGATCCAATAAAAAGGAGCCACCCGCGCAGAAATAGAAACCCAACTGTTTCAGATAAGCGGCGTCTGTGTAAGGCCATTTCCTCCCACCATTCTTTTCATCTTCTTCGCTCCTCTTTCGGTAGTCCGACGTCACCATGACAACAACGAAACAAACACGGCGAAAGCCACGGTTTTGTAGATTAAGCGCTTCCTTGTCGAGAACAGTCGTCTTGTCATGGAAAAGTTATAAAACAAATACATCTGTCCTGAACCATTCTGTTGGACTTTGTGTTTGATTACATTGGAGGCATCATCACTGCATCGTAGCATGTTGTGTGTGTGTGTGTGTGTGTGTGTGTGTGTGTGTGTGTGTGTGTGTCTACAGGGTTTTAATGGAATATAATATTTAACAGCTCTATTTGATTATAGTACCATATTAGCGATAATTATACTGAATACAATGTGGTTGAATTAAAATCCAATATATTAAAGTGTCAGTGAGCATCATAAATAAAGCGTAAATATATATATATTTACTTCTCCAACAGTATGTGTATGTGTGCACACATGTGGCTCAGTGTGGAGTCTATTGGGTATTTCCAGGAAGTGGTAGCCAAACTAAGTTTATTATCTCTCTTCCTCAATCAAATCAGTGAGAGTGAAACATGTAGAACAGGACACCATTTCCTGACAACCACACACAAACACACACGCACACACACACACACACACACACACACACATGCTGCTATCTTGACTCAGACATCTACCGAGTGTGCCACAGAGAGGAAATCCCCTCAGACCCCACACCTACTCTTGACATATTACACTCTGTGTGTTCATCTGTGTGTGTGTGTGTGTGTGTGCGTGTGTGTGTGCGCGTGTGTGCGTGTGTGTGCGTGTGTGTGCCGATGCTATCTGAGCCTCTCATTTACAGAGAGGAAGGAAATGAACAGTCGGCAACTAAGTCACCGGACACAACAGTTCAGATATAACAAATATGATATATTGAGATCTCTTTAAACTCCACTCGAGAATGCGGGAAAAAACAACAAAACATTCTCCTCTAAATCTACTTGCTTTTGAGCATCTTTTACCAAAAGCGTTCAATAGAGGTGGCATAATTGCGTAGCTGATGAGCATCTGTGTCAATACTTCTTAAGTTGGATAACTGAGATAAATTAAAATGCCAAAGTAACTCAACCCAACGTCTGATTTCCTGACTAAAATAAATTAGGTACATGTCTGATTTGTCTTCTTGTTCTCACATCTGTAGTTTCCGATTTCTCATTTGTCCCCATATCCGCCTCATCTGTTTGTTTTTATATTACGGTAAACTTTCTCTTAACATTCATAGACCCTCCAATCCACTTTCATGTCCAGCAACTCAACCACTGTTAACGTCTTGTGTGCAACTCTTCATTTGTGTTTGTCCATTTGAGAGGAAATGCATCCGCCCATATTTATTTGTCCGTGAACGACTGTAAACGTGAGGCGCTCCCCTCCTCCAGGCTGGAGGTATAAAGCCACTGAGGATTACATGTGGCGCCGTCGGGCATGTAGACACTAATCAAATATACGATCCTTGTGTCAAGTCTCAATGGGCTGGTAGAGGAACCAGAAAGATGGTGGTGGGGGGGGGGGGGGGTAGCAGGAAAGAGTGAGGCGGAGAACCAAGCTGGCCAGCCTTGTTTGACCTGCTCGAAGCAAAAAAATGTGGGAGGACGGAGAGAAAAAAGAAGTGATTGAAGAAGAGAGAGGGAGGGGGAGGTGAAATTAAAAAAAAACTGAAAAAAACATTCAGAAACCCCCCCTCCCCATCTAAATGTGAATTGGTGCTCAATGGCATGTTTGCATAGGTTAAGTGGACGCTCTTGAATGAGTGTACGTTACCTAGGTGGTCCAATAAAAGCCCGTTTCTAAACCAGCAACTCCCTAAATATCATTTGTGTCAGACGGCAAAGCGCTCGGTCGCTCACCCCGAGACAGACTGCACCGCTCCGGGGAGAAGTGAAGCATCGGATCATTTCATTCAATGAAGAACTGAACTCTGTTCTTCGAAAGGGCCGATTCACCCACTATAGCACGTACCTAGTGCTCCCCATTGTGCAGGAGGGGGCCCTCCTCAACGCTGAGCACCACCGGGGGAGAACTTGAGGAGCATTTGACCATTTAGCCTGGTGGAAAATTAATTTCCCCTCCATTGCAGATATTCTTCTTCGTCTTCGTCTTCGTCTTCGTCTTCGTCTTCTCCTTCTCTTTCTTCTAACAGCATGGCCCACCAAGTATCCTCTGGGGCCGATTAAATACTCAGTGTCACTTACAGAGAGGTTGGGGGGGTTAAGTGGACCAGCTGAGCATTGGACGGACAGAGGTAAATTGCTACAATGACAAACTGCTGCACTGCTTGTATGAGTCCCACTGCGCTGTGTGACATGGTGTGTGCCTGCCCCGTAATCTGGATAGCTACAAACACACACACACACACACACACACACACACACACACACACACACACCCTGTATGAAAAATGCTGTTTTCAGAGTGAGGAGGCCCAGGCAGCCAGCCTCCATCCGAGGTGACCTCCGTGATCATGACATCATGAGCTAGGCTTGATTTATATGCATGCTGCCCCGAGGGGAGCATATTCCAACAAACAGGGCCCCTGTTGGAGCGCACGGGGGCCCCCCTCGGGAAGGAAAAGGAAGCAGCCGGGGCCGGAGGAGAGAGGAGGGGATGTGGCAGTGAGACGAAGAAAGAAGAAGAAAAAAAAGATGGAGATAGGGACAGAGGGGGGAGGGAAAAAAATAGGCAAATAATGAGGGAAGAAAGGTTGAAAGGAGAGGAGGTCTGATGGTAATAGTGTATATTCATAGAAAATGAACAAATGACCTCCCTGCAGGAGTCCTACAGCTGACACACGTACACGCATTGTGTCCCGAAGCCGAGTGTGTGATTAACTGTAAGGACATATGATCCATTTACATCATAACCAGGTGCATTGTGCTAGATTATCAACTGAGGTCACCCTTCATTTATTCACACTACACTCTCTGTCTGTGTGTGTGTGTGTGTGTGTGGTTTTAAAAGGCACAACAAAATAAATCATGGAGGAGCTGTGTGATGAGGAGGAGCTCTTGTGCCTAGAATGAATAAGGTTGTTTTTGTTGTTGTTGTTGTTGATTGTAACAGAGGTCGTGAGGTATATGTCGTGAAATCCCACCTCCCAGCATTCAAACTTCTGCTGAGCGTTGTCACATTTTTCAGGAGATGCGCCTCTGAGGCTTCAGTCGCTCTTCATTTGATGCTTTTTGTGTTACTGCCTAACCATCCCTTCCCCCGCCATAACTATACTCTAACCAGCTGGAGCCCATGGAGCATTGTCACATCGAGACGGAGAAACACTCTCACCAGCGTTTGACATTTCTGTTATTCTAAATGTGTCATTTTGATTTGTGGCAGCGATCAAATTCTGCAGACATCGCCAACGGTGTCTGATGGATCGCACCGACTGGGCCGGAGCGATCGTTGCCACGGAGTCAATGTCATCATTTTCGTAACTTTATCTGAGCCAGGGGCGTCCGTAAAGTTTCCCTAAAAACATTAGTCCACACACATTCTCCAGTCCTCATTTAGCCTCCTTTACCTTCTCAGAGTTGGACTGAAATGAGCCTTTGAGATGCAACACGGGCTTGAATGGAAGTCTTGAAATGTAGTCGACTTTTTTTATTGCAGATCTTTTTTATTGACTTCATAATAATTACTTTACTGCTTTGGTTGCAGTCAAGCAAATGGCGAGAGATTTCCTTCCCAAAGTGATCATTGCAATAAACTGGAAAAACACTTGTTGACTGTATAAAATACTCGTTTATTCAGTTGTGCAAATGTTCATTATGCTCAGGTCATATTTGTAGAAGTTTGGCAGGCGTCACATAACGAGCCGGTAACGTGGCAACCAGAGCGTTGCTGTAAATACACTGACATGATATGATGTTCGAAGAGTTCACGAGTGTGTGTGTGCGTGTGTCCAATCACGGATACGCTACTGCTCATGCCGAGCCATGTGGGCTTCAGGACTCAAAAACACACACGCACGCACGCACACACACACACACACACACACACACACACACACACACACACACACACACAGCTACACTAACTAACTCATTAAAACGGCTCATTTCACTCCAACCTCAGCCAACACACTGCTCTGATCCAAAGGCTACACCACACACACACACACACACACACACACACACACACACACACACACATATGGAATGCAGGCTTAGCCATAGTTGACACACACACACACGCACACACACACACACACTCATCCATATCCGACTATCAGTGTCACTTTCAGATTTAATCCTATTTATTTTTTTCTTTCTATCTTTACTTCATCCTGTCGTTGAAACAATGAGAAACTAATAATGAAGACAAGAATGAGAGCTGGAAGTTCAAACTTCAGAAAACAAATCATATCACAACTTCTTTCAAGGATCACATTGCTGTTCATCCTTGAAAGTACAATATTATACAATTTTAAACAATTCAATGTATTCATAGGGGTTAATTAATATAGCTTTTTTAATAAGATATACGATACAATTATTATATTAAGAAAGATTTGATAAATTAAATAAGAAAGTTAAACAATCTAAATGAAAATAGGGTTAAGTAAAATATGGAGCTGAAACATCTTGGTTTCTCTTTTTTTTTTATGGCTTACAGTGACTGCCAAATATTTTGAAGTTCATTTACTTTCTATTATGAAAAGCATATTTAAATAAATTTTTTTAATGATTTTACTTGTCCCTTGTGTATGTTTCACCCCGTTTGGGGCAGGAAACCGCAGCCATTTCATTATGCATGAGTTATGTGGGGACAGTCAGTGAAAATCATATTAGACCCATCAGCTCCCTTGATGGGATTTTATGATTTTGAGTATATTCCTTTGATTACATACAGTAACTGTGAATCTTTTACTGTTACATAGCGACAACACTTTCCCTGTTTCCCTGTAAAGAAGGTCGGTAAAACACTTCTGTGATAAAACATTCTTATTATAACATTATAGAGTATTTTGGTAATACCTTTTGGTACTGAGCTCTCCTTGCTGTCGGGAGTTTATATTTTACTTCACAGAAATGTGTAACTCAAATGTTGGAGGCGATTGTTTTCTCGTCCTACGTAGTGTAGTCCTACCGTATTTGACAATTTTGGGAGCATTCTCGAACCGCATGGTCTGAACTGGAGCGGTGTGTTTTATCAATCAACAACAGATAGGGGGAAAAAAATGAATATTTCTTTTTATGAACAAAATGGGAACAGAGTTCCGCCGGCGCTTGAGAAAAAGTTCAAGTAGGAAGCAAGTCGAAAGACAGAACTGAAGACCAAAAAGAGGAAGGCAGATGTAGCAAAAAGAGAAAGATATAAAAGCAGGGACACAAAGACAGAATGTCCCATCACAAAAAGAGAGGTGATTTTTGAGTGAGGTCATGTTCAAAAAATCTGGTCGATTTTTTTTTTCGTTATGAACATCCTAAAAGTACCATTTAAAATCATATTATACTCATAAAAGTATCTGGAGCTCTGCGGCACTCTTCAATCATCATATACACTTAGACACTAACGCCAAATAATCATACGCTAATACAACACTTGGGAACGAGGAGATTAAATCTCGGCATGATTATTGTACTTGGCCAATAAAGTAATTCAACCTCAGAAAATATTTTCTTTACTGCATTAGTTCATCTAACTCGGCCTGATTGAAGCAAAGAGACTCTAAAGCTCACCCTCTGTCAGTCAACCTAAGGCCCTCAGAGCAAAAGAAACACAATCACCCCCGATATGTTTTTTTTCTCCCGAAAACCCGAAAACCATGAAATCTCCTCCTTCTTGATCCAATCTTTCCTTCGGGACCCAGAAAAACTTCCAGCACCTCCCGGCCTCCCAGAAATCTGGTTCCAGTTTGGGGCAGCGCTGAGCTTCAGGGTGTGGGGGGGGGGGGGGGGGGGGGGGGGGGGGGCTCCGAGGCTGCCGTCGCTTCTAAATAAATAACGAGGAAAGATTGCAAAATATCCCAAAATCTCTTCACATCTTTATGATTTTTTAATGTGCCCGTCTATTAAAAACTTTTTTATTAAGTATTTTTCCCCTGCCATTTCATCAATGTTCCTCTATTGAGGCATTTTACAAGAACAAGCATAGATACGGTTGTTTTCATTTTTTATGATGGTGCCGGCTAGTAATTTGACTGTTTTGAGTCAGAGATTAATGAAGTAGGGAGTGGATGGATGGAGACGTTAAACTAACAGGCCAAGTCTGCCGGCCTTCTGTTTATGCTCTGTTTTTATTTCTTTTTTTACATGCATGTGTGCGCTTCCTCCAATCTCTGTGGCCTCCATGTAGCCTCTCGAGCTATTTCTGTCTGTTGCCCCTCTCTCTCTCTCTCTCTCTCTCTCTCTCTCACCTCACCCACCTGATCTGTACGCAGTGCGTTCTCCTTCTGTTGTCTGCATGCCAGGGGAACGCTTATGGGGTTGTGTGCCCTGAATCTTTTTTTTTTTTTTTTTACTTCAATGGGAGCTTCAGGGGTTTTACCACAACAGAATTATTGCAGGAGAAAAAAACAATCATCAAAAGTCAAAACCAGCTAATCTTATGTATAAAATGCTCCCACATATGCGATCTACAGAAGTGGCTGAACTTTGGTTACCATGTGTTGCATTGGTCTTGACACCTTTATGGGATGCACATGGCCACAGAGACATACCGCAGCAAAGGCGGAGCAGCCCAAAAACCAAGTCCAGCAGCATCAACATGACCACTAATCACCTCAAGCCTGGGACACTTAACCTGCACCACCATGCATATAAAACTCTGAGTTATGAACCAATAAAGTAAAGGCAATGCCAAATTTTGGAGTGAAAATGTGTAAAACATAATTTTCTATTGATTTGTTTATTTAGTAAAAGTTAACTCATTGCCACGCAGTAATGTAGTTGGGAACAGATACCGATAGGATGAAAAATTAAAAGATTAAAGAATGGGTTTTCGACACAGTGCATAAATGAGCTGCTTTGTTGGAAAATAAAACCCAGAAGACAAACAATTTGCATTTTTTCAACAGCTTGCTCTTTGATTGCCAACTCTAAAATCCCAGATACTCAGAGAACTAAAAGCGACAAAAGATGGATGATGGATTACCTTTCCAACGCAATTTGTAGGTGTCTGCCATATATTTTCATATTGTATTAAAGGAACTGAAACCCACAGCTCCCTTGAAGGTAGAAAACCAATATAAAAAGTTCTGACGTCCTTATAAAAGTGGTCAGAAATAATAATAATAATGCATCCAAACTTATTCCAGCTCTCTGCTACTGATTGTTTCACCCTGCTATCCAACACATGGCTTCCACCGTGCGCCTGGCGAGCATGAATGACACCTGTGAGACATAAGCTGCATAGCGGTCGTGGAGGTCGGGCTCCCATGTGTTGTGCGTTGGCCCTGACACCTCAGCAGGACCCACGCGGGGCTTGTATAGAGTCGTACAGATTGGAGCTGAAGTACAGTAGTTTTCACAGCTCGCCATGGCTCCCCCCATATGGAGGTCATATGGGGGGAGAAGCCCCACGCAGAACAATAGGAGTCGTTAAAATAGCGCGGGGGGAGAACACGTGCATGTGTGTGTACGTGTTGAGAGGACGTGCATGCGTATCAGTTTGTACGTGTGAGAATGCCGGGCGGTGATTGACGGTGCGTCTTGGTGTGAGTCTGGATGGAGCTATTAGTCTTTCATCTGTGAGTGAATTCGAGGGGCCACGTGGCCAAAATTCAGGCAAGGAGATGACAGGACCTCCCCCACCCCCCCACCCCCCTCCAACACACACATTTTGGATTTGGACCTTTTTGTCAATCTATCTTATTTCCTTTTCATCTTGCCCTCTCCGTGGTCTCAGTTTTTCGGCCTCTTGCATGCCCTGTCTCTACATAACTACTCTTTGTCTTTCATGTGAACTGCTGATCTACAACGGATAGACAAGCAGTGCTGCCGGGTGTATGTGTGTGTGTGTGTGTGTGTGTGTTTTGTGTTGTTCTGGGAGCAGGGACCCCCCCCTGCCTGTGGTCTCTGAATGGTAGCCAGCCAATGGCTCCAAGATGTACCCTACTGATGATGCAGATCTCTCATCTCACTGCCACAAATTCTCCTGACAGACACTCCTGATCTCACCGAGACCACCGTGTGTGAGTCTGTGCGTGTTTGTCTGTTTGTGAAGATAAATGTTTGTGTGTGTTTGTGTGTGGTTGTGTGCAAGAGAGAGAGAGAGAGAGAGAGAGAGAGAGAGAGAGAGAGAGAGAGAGAGAGAGAGAGAGAGCAAGACAGTGACTAAGAGGGTCATCAGAGTAGTTTGTGTTGTTTGTGGCTGAGCTCTGATAATGATTGTAAATGGTGGTTTGCCCAGATGGCACTTACTGTCCGTCACTATCAGTGTCTCTCCCCCTTTTGCTCACGCTTCCTCCCCATTTTGCAATTTACGCGGAGGGGGCGTTCGAAAATATCAGCACACTTGAGTATTACAATATCAGGTTTTGGGATACTGCATTGATTCTGTAAAGCACTGTATGGAATACATGCAGAGATGTGTGGCAGTAGTACTGTGATAAATGCAAATGTAGATCCCCCTGTATAAAGAACACACTTATTGTGTGTTCTTTATACAATGACAGTTTTTCTTAAATCGCAATGAATCGCCTCGCTTACAGTATCGCAATACATTACAATATACTGAATGGAAACCATTAATTAAAGTGGGCCAGAACGATGTGGAACGGCATGTCAGCACCTGCGATTAATAAGTAAATACATGCGTGATACAAAAGGCTGATTTAGCCAAATTTGCTGTTGGGAGTTGTGATGAAATGGTAGCCTTAGATATATTCAAAATAACCGTACTGGGTTATTTATGACAAATAATCCTGTCTCATCCAATGCAGGTCTTAGGTTAACTGCCTCACCACTCTATCATGGGATATATTAATGTGCTCTTGCATCCGATGGCACAAAATGACCTGTCCAGAAAATCATACTCGCACGCCAGATTTAAAACCACAGCTACATTTTTACACGCACTGCTTTGGGTGAATGGTAACATATGTTGAAGACATAAAATGTTCTGCAAATACTGCACAAAAGATTGTTTTTACTGGCTGCTGTGGGGATGAGGTTAAAATGGAGCCACGCCATGCTTTGTTTCTTCCCGATCTACGAGTCACGACTTTCTCTCTTTTCAGCCATTTGACGTTACGAGTAATGGTTTCGGTTGACATGAAGTGGTGTTTTAAAACATCTTCACTTGCTGCTGTGCAATATTTAGGACAAAAACATCTGGACTAATGCACCAGATCGGGGGTCCAAAATGCATAAAGCCATTTTTTTACCATGGACACCACTGTCAGTGCAAACATGAGATTTCCAATATGCCGTGTAAGAGGGATCCGGCATCCATATGGCTTGAGACTGTAATGTCAGCGGCATTGTGACTCCCATGCTGTAATGATAGCAGAGTATGACTTCATGATGTGGAAATACAACAGAGCCTTAAGTTACACAACATTGTGGGGTGATACTCATTGTGTACAAACCGAGCTTTGCAAAAGCTAAAAAACAAAAAGTAGATCATTCTCTCATGTTTGAGTCATTCTTTGCCCTCACCAGAAATGCTTGGCTGGTATCCATTCATCATTAGCATTTATTACACGGTTTTGTTGAACACTCATTTCTTAATGGTCAATTACACCCCTCTATGGCCTGCTGTTTCGGAGCGTTTCTATGGATAACAGACCGTTGCTATGGACTTTTTTTTAATCTCCGTATACAGCGAGAGGTCTATTCTTTTTAGTGGAAGCTAATTATTTTTCAAAACAATATTTAGGGTTTTTTATTGACCTCTTCAGTAAGTGGCTGTGCGATAAGCGAGATAATGTACGGCGAGCTGTTCATTACCATGAAATGAACCACCGCGTCTGGCCCGATCTCATGTGAGCGCATATGGGGATATATGTTCATATATCCATTCAAGTAGGGGCGAATCAACCTTTCCCCTCACTTAACCACATGAAACATTGAAATTAACATCTCTGGGACTGACTGAGTTATGAATGTAAAATCAGAGTCAGATCTTATTCTGAAACGTCATATGTATTATGAAACACACGAGACGCATCTTTGGTGACAGTTGACTGGTCTCAGAATTGGACAAATTAGTGCACAGAGTTAAAAGTTGCTATCTGAGTGTCAACAAATGCATGTCATAAACATACATGTATTCTTGAAGTGTAAAATATGATCAGATCCAACTGTCTTGTTCCAAGTCAAGCCCTGCTGTGTTTCTGCTTATTGTCTCCATCACAGCCGAATGTATTTACTGTATGATTTGATTAAATTGAAAAACCACCTCACACCAACATGTACTTACACTAAAACAAACAGTACAGCCCTTTCGAGTGTTCCCATTCCTTCACAAATGTTCCAAGAAATGTTTTGTTTTTGACTCATGTGCTGCACGATAAACACATTATCAGAGCTACATGTTGTCAGCGTCAAACAGAAACCACACCATCTCCAATTTCAGAATACTAATTTTTGTAATTGATACCTGCTGTAGCTGTGTAATGGTATGGAAAGGAATATTTCCTTAGACAAAGCCAAACCACTGAAAAAGTACTGCAACTGCACCAAGGACAGAGAGAGAGAAAGATTAACCAGATTTCTGCAATTCCAGATTATTATTACGACCATGTGGAGGAGCAAGAAAAGGGTCTCTGAAGCCAAAGCATACGGTCTAATGTCGACAAAAGATGAGATTGTTGGCCCTCGGACACTTGAGGGCCATTGTGTCGCCCACATGTTAGAGTTTACTATGCATACGAAACGTGATTAAAGACTTCACGAACATGTGGTATAAAATCTCACTCGTGTCCTGCTGTCATCACAACAACATTTACCAGTAGCATTCACGTGTTCAGGGAAAAAGAAGAAACATATGCAACCCCAGAAAGAAAACGGGCTGTGACGAACCAGCTGCAGTTTATGCACATGAAAAAAATATTTCTGAAAAGAAGAGTTGGTGTGAAGACAGTTTTTGTCCCGCTGCTTTTCTGAGAACAATACATAAACTGCGGGGTAGCTGATGGTGGTGACGAGTGGTATTTGGAAGCAATCTTTGCTCTCTGGAGTCCAGAGTCAGTCTCCGTTTTGTGTCCAGTGCTACGTTGCTGCTATGGAGACCTATTCAAGGGGGAAATCTATGACACACATATGGTCATCTCATCTCTTCTTGCCAAAGCCTGAAAGGCTGAAATGTCTATCAGTCAGCAGGTGTCCCCACCTCGCATATATACACACACACACACACACACACACACACACACACACACACTGATGCGCACAAGCAAACACACAAATACACACAATCAACCGATCCCCCACTGTCCAGTTAATGCAACCCATCCATCTTCCTCAACTGTCAGTCAACCGTCAACGTCTTTTGAAAACACTCACAGTCTCACACACACACACACACACAACACTGGTCTGAATACCCTCGCATACACAAAACCCAAAGCATTAAAACACAGACGTGCTCATAAATACTCACATGCATAAAGAATATGGAGGATACAGTCACACACAAAAAAAACACTCAGCAGCCATGCCTGTGAAGTCTCCATGTGTGTGTGTGAGTGTGAGTGACTGATGTGTTGCCAACCTCCAGAGTTGTGTATGGATGATAAACACTGCATGGTACATAGGCATCATATGGGCGCACGAAAAGCCACTTGGCAGTCGTTTTCTCTTTCTCTCTATCCTTGTCTCTCTCTCTCTCTCTCTCATTTCTCCAACCAGGTGTTGAAAAAGAACATAAAACATTTCTGTTCCACCATGCCTCCGCTTTCGAGTGGAGACTGTGTGTGTGTGTGTGTGTGTGTGTGTGTGTGTGTGTGTGTGTGTGTGTGTGTGTGTGTGTGTGTGTGTGTGTGTGTGTGTGTGTGTGTGTGTGTGCGTGTGCCTGCATGGTGTTAATGGGCCAGAGTCTTCAGATGTTTTGATCTCTCCGTGTCCGTCGACCACCTACAGTACCGACCGCTCCGTAACGCTGCCTCTCCTGCAGCCTCGGCTCACGGTGAACTCAGACGCTGCCCTGCATCAATCATCCGACCGAGCCAGGGCAAATAATGAAAGAGGCAGCCCTCGGCATGTTGCTCTGGTGTTTTCCTACCGCATTTCTCAGGGAACGCGTGTCAATCAAACAGGGTGACGTCTTTTTCTTGACTATTCTGTGAACAGGGTCTGATTTTGTTTTTAGTGAGTTGCCCTCTTTTTTTTCGGTCTGTTGAGCCATGGATAACTCCAGCTGCCCAGTTTTTCTCGTCTGTTTTTTTCCAAACAAACCACAGCTGCCTTGACTGGAAACATAAAATGTAACACCTCATGTAAAGACCAGATGCTTCGACGATGAATATGAACAAAAACTTTGGACACGCCATCGTGGTCGTAGCTGTCGTGCCACACAGGCAGTTAAACAGCTTTTCTCTTCGCTGCTCTTTTCATTGGAAGTTCACCAACACAAGGTGAGGAAATCAGGCTCAAGCTGATGCGCCAACATGAAGCTTTACAAGAAATTGAACCATGCATAAGCGCAGCTTGTCCTAATCATATTTCTGCCTTTGTGTGTCCACACATTTAGTCATGAACATACAGTTTTATGGTTCTGGCAGCTGGTTTTTGGATGGCTGTATGTTAAAGCTTGAACTGGCTTAATAGATTTGGCCCTTGTTACGTCACATCCGATGCTGATGGCGAGTGGCAAAACAGACATTTATTCTCACTACCATGTCGCAGTTTATTACTTCACGATTTCTTCCAGCAACCACCAACAATCTTCTCTCGCCAGGTCCTAAACGCATACAACTGGAAGTAAACTTGTCTGCAAAACCAGATCTAAATAACACACTGGGAATAGCTGAATCTCCTCTCGTAGCACGTTGAATTCGTAGTGGTCACTTCTGCTTCACGCACACACAAGCACGCACACACACACACACTAATTTACTGCTGTCATATCCATGCGAGACTGTCCTACGTAGAGCCACTTCTGCAGCAGTCTCCAGAGTAATCCATCACACAATGTGTGTGTGTGTGTGTGTGTGTGTGTGTGTGTGTGTGTGTGTGTGTGTTTGCGTGTGGCAGGGGTAAATTACTGCTACGGCATATTGAGCCCTGGCCATTACTCCAGCAGGTGACACCCATTAAAATAGGTGGTGACACAGAGAAGGAGAGAAGGAAGGAGAAAGAGTGGAAATACATAAGACAAAGAGACATAGAGGAAGGAAAATGAATCGGTGCTAAGAGAAAGGGAAATGCGTTAAGAGAGAAACAGAAGAGAATAGAGAATGAATGAAATAAACAATGTTGGATGGATGGAGGCAAGGATGTAAATACTTGAAAAACAACAACGCAAATGTGTAAAAGAAAAGACTGATGCATAAAGTAGGAGATGAGGAAAGGACTGAAGACGTGCTGGCAGAAAGTGGAAACAGAGAAAACCACCCACAGTTCTGAGTCTGAGCCAAGGGAGGTTCAAACACACACACACACACACACACACACACACACACACACACACACACACACACACCCTTACAAGCCAAGAAAGGTAAAAAGTTAGAGGATTCAGAACTGGCTGACCTCCAGAAGATGTTATCAGTCTCTCCATCTGAAACTAAAACAGCACACACTCCTTTTTACACACACACTCACACACACGCACACTCAAAGCAAAATTCCAAGCTAAAGAAAATCCAGAACATATAGCACACTTAATATATTTCCTTTTTCCCGGGAAGAGGGGAAAAGGTATATGTACGTGCGCGTGGAGAATCTGGTGAAGTAATAACTGTGCATAATGTAATACCTTCGTAATGTTACGTAATAAAAAGTAAGTGTGTATAATGTGGTAACCTTCAGAGTTTGATATATTTTGTGCTAGTTATTTTATTTCTTTAAGAAGTGGAGACATTTTTGTCATTGAATAAGTAATTTCATGGATAATATATACAGTATATGTCGTGTTTCAAGGGGTCCATCAAAGCACTGCCATTGTTGCATAATGTTCGGATTTATATATCCGAGGAACTCTAAATCGGCTCATGGTTTGTTAGGAAATGTAGCAATGAAGAAAATCTGTTTCTGGGTAACTGCAGATTAAATAAGTTTGTAGAGGAATTGACAGGTTTCAAACGCTGCAGTCCGGTTCAAGAGATGCTGACTGGTTAAGCAGATATCTGTTAGCTCTAATGTCAACACAGCGTGTGTGTGTGTGTGTGTGTGTGTGTGTGTGTGTGTGTGTGTGTGTGTGTGTGTGTGTGTGTGTGTGTGTGTGTGTGTGTGTGTGTGTGTGTGTGTGTGTGTGTGTGTGTGTGTGTGTGTGTGCGTGCGTGCGTGCGTGCTAGGGGGGGAAGAGCGAGACTTTAGAAAAAGTGTTTACATTTCCGGTGGTCACTGTGGCTTTCTGTTGCTGCACACACTCACACAAACACGCACACACGCACACACGCACACACACAGAGAGAACACAGAGAGATAGAGAAATACACGCTCTTATGGAGGTTGATGTTACATCATAAGCGAATGGCGCAAGAGTAGACAAGGGGCAGTGATTAATCATTTTTAAACGCTTCTGCTGTGAGGATGCTACGTCTACGAGTGTAGGCCAGAGAGAGAGAGAGAGACAGGGAATGAAGGAGGAGAGAGAGAGACACAGGGAAAGGAAGGAAGTGAGAGAGAGAGAGACAGGGAGGTGTGCTTTAGCAAAAGACTCATTAAATCCACTCACCTTTCAGCTTAATCCTCAGAACTAATTAGATGGATGCATACCTCTTTCATCCAGCACGCACACACACACTAACACTCGCACACACGCACACACACAGTGAGACACAAATGTCTCCCATCTTGTTAGTGTTGTTGTTGTGTGTCTATCAATTTCTGTCCGGACCCTGAAACTGGAGCAGCTAATTGGAACCCATCCATCCATCGTCTTGAACCGCTTATCCTGTTCAGAGTCACAGGGAATGCGGGAGCTGGCAAAGGCGGGGTCCGCCCTGGAGAGGCCGCCAGACTGACACGGGGAGACGGACCATTCACACTCACATTCACACCTACGGGCAATTTAGAATAATCGATTAACCGCGACGGCAAGTCTTTGGACTGTGGGAGGAAGCCGGAGAACCCGGAGAGAACCCACGCTGACATTATGCAAAACTGCAGAAAGGGGCGTCTAGCCCGGGAGGAGAACCCAGGCCCTTCTTGCTGTGAAGCGACAGTGCTAGGCACCGCACCACGATGCGGCCCCAGTTGAAACGCAACCAGCATTAATTCTATCACTCAAGGCCTTTACACAACAGGGGCGCGACCAATAAACAACATGAACTGCTTGCCCTGAAACTATTCATACCGACAGCGATGCGAATTTGCAACAGTTGGAAGATTAAATGTTTGAATAGATTTGCGCGGACACAGAACCAACCACCGGGATCCTATTGACCCGGAGCAGCGTCTGTTTGAGGTAAAGTTAAAGCTGCTGGAAGCTTTTTCATTGAGTTTTCTTTTTTGTGCAAACAAATCCCTGGGTAGGGTGAGAAACAAGAGCTGATTTACATTTTAATAAAACCTCCACTAACAACCTTAATGGGAAACATTTCAGAGCACCCTCACTGAAAAGTTTAGCAACAACACACCACCAAACAAAGAATAATATGGCGCCACTGCAGTCTGTCTGTCTGTTTGTTGTCTGTCTGTCTGTCTGTGTCTGTCTGTCTGTCTGTCTGTTTGTTGTCTGTCTGTTTGTTGTCTGTCTGTCTCTGTCTGTCTGTCTGTCTGTCTGTTTGTTGTCTGTCTGTCTGTCTGTGTGTGTCTGTCTGTCTGTCTGTCTGTCTGTTTGTTGTCTGTCTGTCTGTCTGTGTCTGTCTGTCTGTCTGTCTGTCTGTTGTCTGTTTGTTGTCTGTCTGTTTGTTGTCTGTCTGTCTGTGTGTGTGTGTCTGACTGTCTGTCTGTCTGTGTCTGACTGTCTGTTTGTCTATCTTCCTGTCTGTCTGTCTGTGTATGTCTGACTGTCTGACTGTGTGTCTGTCTGTCTGTCTGTCTGTCTGTGTGTGTGTGTGAGTCTGACTGTCTGTCTGTCTGTGTGTGTCTGACTGTCTGTTTGTCTGTCTTCCTGTCTGTCTGTCTGTCTGTCTGTCTGTCTGTCTGTCTGTCTTCTTGTCTGTCTTCCTGTCTGTCTGTCTGCCTGTCTGTCTGCCTGTCTGTCTGCCTGTCTGTCTGCCTGTCTGTCTGTCATGCCTCGTCTCTGGCTGCATTTGTGTTAATGTGCTGTTATTTGCGGGGCACCGAGCGCTTTCATCTGGCCTGGCACGACGTGAACTCGCAGCGGCTTTATGATGTGTGAGGTTCAAAACTCAGTCAGACGTGTTTTTGAGTGACTGATGTCGCCGTGGCGATCAAGAGCGTTATGACATAAGGAGAGAAAGGCTTCGACTGACCGAGAGAGAAACGTCAAATAAAAGCGAAAAGAAAGACTTAATTTAACAGCCTTTTCACTTTAATGAAGAAACCTTTTCAACATGCTGAGACTATTCAGTTGTGGAGTTGTTTTAATTGGAGGAACTGTTTTTAACCAACCGTTTGGACTGAGTGACATGAAGTACTATTCTTGTCCCTGTGTGTTGCTCATTCCTGCATCACTTGTCCTTCAGTCTTTCTTACATCGTGTCCCTCCTTTTCTCCTCCCTCCCCTCTGTCCCTGTCACCAAACTTAAAAGCAGCTATTAAGGAGATTTAGAGTCAGTGCTGGTGTATATTTTGGGGTATGGTAACACAGAAAACAACCATCATCTTTATTTCCCATTATATACTTTTATAACTGAGTACCAGCCAATGAAAATGGGACCACAGACTCTTTTTGAGCACTGAGAATTGAGCATGACGCATCAGAAAAAAAAAACAGCATTCATTATCGAATTTACAGCATGGTTTCCTATGATGTGCAGATAAATTAAATTGATCCCTGATGGCTTTTACACACTGATGCAAAACGGAGAGGAGCAGTTTGGTAGCAAAAGACGTGACACGCAGACAATAAAATGGTGCGGACATGGAGGTGGAGAAGGACGACTGGCAAAAAGTATTAAGTAACAACGGGTAAACTTTATAAAGGCAAGCCGGGTCATGGTGGGAACAAAGCTGAAGGGGAAAGTAAGGAAGAAAGGAGGAAAAGAGAAAAGGAGGAAGAGAAACAGATGAGCATAAACGATTTGTCATGGAAATTGTCAATGCGAGACCGAAACACATTAAAAACATATCTCAAAAACAGAGAAGTGAAAAACAAAATTACTACAATGAAAAAAGAGAAAATGAGAAGAACGTGAGGATATATATATATATATATATATATATATATATATATATATATATATATATATATATATATATATATATATATATGTAATAAGGATTTTTGTTTCTACTACTTCATTACATTAGGGACAGTTTAAAGAATCGCCAGTTTTGTTTTACATATTCTCATTTCATTGTGCCCCTTTCTTTAAATCAAGCTTAGTAATTGCATTATGTGTTTTTAATAATCCATGAAAAAGACTATGCTTCACTAACAACTGATTGCACAGCTGCTGTTCTTTATTTTTATTATGGTCGTTATGCTATTAAGTTGCTTGAGGTTTATTCAGCTCAACAGCATTACTCCGAGTGAAGAATTGGTGTTTATTTTCTTACACAGAGCATTTTTTACCACTTATTGTCTGATCTCCAGGGGCTATTTTAATATCTTCTGTAGCAGTTGTATATGACTGCACAACATTTAAAATGTATTTTAAATTGTGATGTAGCTCACGGCATGCCCTTCTTTACCAATGTAAGATAGGTGAAGAGCCATAAAGAAAAGTTCCTACTCTGACCCCAACTGGTTCATCTTTGGTTGTAGACAGGATTTTATATATATATATATATATATATATATATATATATATATATATATATATATATATATATATATATATATATATATATATATATATATATATATATATATATATATATATATATATATATAGAGAGAGAGAGAGAGAGAGAGAGAGAGAGAGAGAGAGAGAGAGAGAGAGAGAGAGAGAGAGAGAGAGAGAGAGAGAGAGATGCATATCATTGTGTGAATATGATGATGTAATGAAGACGGGGCAAAAACAGAAAGAAGAAAAAGACAAAATCATAAAATTCAAGTGTACTGACATTCAGATCCTAATAAAAAGGACAGGCACCATAACACAAAGAAAACTGACCAAAAAATATCAGTATGATGTCGTGCCAACAGTCGAGCACGAGTCACCTTGATCCAATCATTTTTATTTAACTTCAAATCTCTCGTAGACTGCAGGAATCCACACGGAGCTGAATGGAAATCCCCCATCTCTTCTCCTTTCCCCTCTCCCCATTGTTTTATTTCTCCTTTTATCTTTTATGTCATTTTTCTCTTTCTGTGTCTCATTTCCTTTGGCTATAATTTAGAAATGGTATGGGGAAGCTATCACTCTCTGTCTCTCTGTCGGGCCTGACTCCCAATGTGTCCGTCTGTTCGCCAAAGTTCTGTTATTCCCATAAAAACATACCATCTGATGTTTGTTTGTTGAGCGCGCCAAGAAAAAATAGTTTTACAAAGTAGTTGCATGTTGGGGGCAGCAAGTGTGTTTTGTTTTCTTCTTTTATTGTGTTGAATAAAATCCACGATGAATTTGCACAACAAATTGGATTCATTGTTCTGAGATTTTAATGCTATTGGTAACGAGAGCAAAGGAAACGGAGGGAGTATTTGTTGAGGGGGGGTGGGGTGAGGGGGGATTAGAGAAAAGGAGTGAAGGAGACACAGATTGATGCTTGGGAAGAAAAAGGGCACATGCCATGCTGCGTTCAGAGCTCACAATATGCTTCAAAGATGTGTTCAAAAGAGAAGACAACGTCATATACATCATGAAGCTGTATGCTCACTGAGCTGACTCAATAGATACACTCACAGAGAGAAAGGCTGGCTTTGAAACCATGGTCTGTAAGATATTAAACAACTGAAACTTTGACGAATATTTCCAAGAGTTCAAGCAGTTACAGACACACACACACACACACTAAAATACCTACACATGTTCCCGAAAGAATGGAAGGTATGAAGAGACAGATAAATCCCAGATATCCACACACCCAAACAAAGAAAAACCAAAAAGTGAAGCACCAAAGGAATATGTCCCGTTTCAATTAATGCCGGCTTCTTTAAGGCTCAGTGGAATTAGACATTAGTATAATTGTGTTTCATATTTACATGTGGATTACATGAAGAGGCATTAACCAGGCTTACTGTGACTTAGCTTGGCAGGGAGGGAGAGAGACAGACAAAACAACACAGAGCGGCGGAGCAACAATGAAAGAGAAAACTGAGAAGCAGCAAGGCAGACAGGGTCCTGTGGCTTCCCACGCAGGCCGACTGAGCAGAGCGACACTAAAGCTTCTGCATCTGTTCACCGTTTAGTTCTCTTCAGGGAAACAAAGCCATCAACAACCTGGAGGCCCTTCAAAGTTAATGTGATCGATGGCTCTCTGACCGCCGGGCTGCGAGGTGAAGCAAACCCAACACACCCTCAGTGCTGCATCATCCCTGCCCCACCTGTACCCCCCCCCCCCCCCCCTCCCTCTCCCTCCCCCCCTCTACCAGCGCACACATGAAAGAGGCTGGAAACACTACAGCACAGCGCCACCTGGTGGAGACAAGCATGAAACACAACCACAACTTCCTCAACCCCGAAAAAAACACCCCCCGGGGGGCTGTGTATTCATATTTCTTTTTACTTGCTGCTGGTCTGTTAACGCTGCTTCTCTGGCCACATCAAGGCACACACATACACACAGATGCAAAGCCAGTTTGTGTGCCTTAAAGAGACTTCCATCCACAAATACTCCAACAGCCACATATCTGTAAATGAACAATTCTTTTTTTACTGACATGACATGCAAACCAATAAAAACTAAACAAAGGGAGAGTGACCAGAAGATGAGCCAATTAAAGCCAGCTCTAGTTTCACTTGTCAGTCTGTCGACGTCTAATTCACAGCAACTTTTGCATGAATAATTGCCAAAAGCTGATGTAAAAATTGGGGGTAGGTTAAGATCAAGCTTAAAAGTAGTGACACGTGTCCAGATGTGCCCTCAATGACTGCCAAATATGCACACAGATATATATATATATATATATATCCACACACACATATAGAGCCACTGCACAAAGGCTGCATGCATACACACAAATACACACACATGTGTACACACTGACCTTGACCAGCGGGAGGACTGTGTTTATCTGAAGCAGTCTGTTTCCTATCTCGCTTCACTGTCCCCGTGGACACTTTCTCTCATTGTGACCCAGACTGACACAAACGTTCCCTCAAGACACACAGGTCTGTGTGTGTGTCTGTGTGTGTGTGTAGATCATGTCATCCACACATACACACACACTTCTGAGCTCACCTCTTACCCTAAACTCAAGGTGAAACCCTCCCATGAATTCTCTGCATAAATCAAGTTCTTAATCCTGTTTTTTTTTTTTTAAACGCACGTCAGCATGAATAAGTATTAATTCATTCATCTGACGACAAGCTTTTAGATTAGAACTTTAAATAAGACTTTTAATCTGTTCCAACTGATATGTTGCCATGGTAAGGGAACTCACAATAGCTTTCTAAAACTTTTTAATTCAAGATTGCAAATTAATTCTAGCTGATCAAACAAAGAGATCATTTTACATTAGTTTTGAGTGTTCCAACACTTTATGACATCATTTGAGTATCTTAATAGGAAGCTCAAAGTTATCTTATATGTGTTTTGTTGGATATGAAAGGGGTCATTCATATCCTCGAGCCTCTCCATAACGGAGAAGAAGAGACTGAGGCATTTTGGAATTGGATCGAGTGTGTTTTCAGTAATAAAATAGGTAAATACTCCTGCGAGGCTTATGACAAAAACACAACTAATGTTTGTGGCAGACACTAAATTGCTAACCATCTATACTCAAGGGAAGCGATTGTGCTAATATGTGTGCTCTGCTCTTTGTCAGAGGGGAACCAACTGATTGGACACCCATGGTAGAGGTGAGAGGAGCGAGGCAGCATCTCCGCCTGTTAACTATTCCAACAGCCATCAAACTGTCCCTATATAGACTTATCACATACACATAGAGACACACGCAGGGGCTTTAAAGGAGGTCTGCTTTTCATCAAGATAAAGCTCCCTCTCTCTGCGTCTTTCCATCAGCACCATGTCGTTTCTCTTTCTCTATCTCTTTCAGTTTTTTTCTCTCTGTCTGCCTCCATCTCTTTCTCCCCTTCATACTGCATTAAAGTGGCTCCCTCGTAGCTATGACGGGGCCTTTCTTTGATCAGATCAGACATTGCGATGGCAGCGAAAAATGTGTCCTGATTGGCCGAAACACCAGGAAGTAATCAAATCAAAGCCCCCATCGTGCTCCACTGATTACACCATCCGACAATGTGCTCGAGAATCATTTAATCTCTATTGTTCCCATTGGAAACCTTTATGCAGCCTGTCAGTGGGATAACAACCTAGAGAGCCGAGGGGAAGCTGTGGCGGTGACGCTGTAAACCCTCACACAATTACTACTGGGTTCCATATGGGGACTTCTCATGGCAGCCACTGGGTGAGCTGTCACGGCTCCTTATTTCCATCGTGGGCAAACGGAGCTTTAATCATATACTGACGGAAACTGTACTTGAATTTGTGGAGCTGCTTAAAAAAAGGTACACACAGGAAATGCCTTCCCTTCCACACTGATACACAGGTTTTAACATTACCTCAGCCAATACTGAACAATACTTAATGTCCATGACATGTAATGTTGCTAAAGGTTTGTTTACACCATTAACATGCACAGCAGTAACAATGGGCGCATCAGTTGCAGAAGAACATAAATGGTTGTTTTACATCCACAATAAAAAATGTTCTGTTGCTGGCTGTATTACTGAGCAGTATTGCATTTAGCTTTATTATTTTAACTGTTGTTATTTTACTCTCAATACCATTTGCACTCTCGTAGATATGCAAATTGTTGTTTCACATCATTGTATATATACAAATTAATTGCTTTTGTAATAATGTGTATCTCCAATACCTGTTGTGCCAGTGAGAGCTAATGGGAATTCCAAATAAACACAAAATGTACGTTCAAAAGCATGTGTATGCAATGTGAGCATGAGTGTGTGTGTGTGTGTGTGTGTGTGTGTGTGTGTGAGAGAGAGAGAGAGAGAGAGAGGTGAAAAGTAGATTCTGTGTTTCTGTGTGTCCACATCAAAGTGCAAGGACATATAGTTTGAGCAGTTAACTGTCTTTGCGTGAGTGTGTGTGTGTGTGTGTGTGTGTGTGTGTGTGTGTGTGTGTGTGTGTGTGTGTGTGTGTGTCCATGTCCGTGTGTCAGGGTTGGCAGGAGTGGTGCCATCTGTTTGTCATTATAATGTTGACAGAACTGTTGCCCAGGTTAATTACCATAGTAACAGGTTAATTTGAGCAATTAAACATTACTGTGCATACTGGGGACACTGGCTTTACTCAACACACGCACACACACACACACACACACACACACACACACACACACACACACACACACACACACACACACACACACACACACACACACACACACACACACACACACACACACACACACACACACACACACACACACACACACACACACACACACACACACACACACACACACACACACACACACACACACACACACACACACACACACACACACATGACTGTGTGTAGTAGCAGGTATTTGATGAAAGACACCAAACGGGGAGAAAAAAGTATGATATCAGGAAGCTCCTATTAGAATGAATGGTAATGCTGATGAATGAATGGGACGCTTATGTGCAGAAGAAGGCCGCTGTGTTGCATCTGACAGAAACAGGAAGGGGACAGGAAGCTTCTGACAGCTGGAGGCGGAGCTTAGGGCTGACAGGCAGTTTGGTGGACGACCCACAGCGGACTGGAGGGTTAAGCGAGTGTCTGTGTGTGTCTGTGTTTGCCAGACTCGTGGGGATAATCCTGAGTGGGACCTCTTGCCGCGTGGCTCGTGGAGGGAGAGGGCAAAAGGCCAAGTCATACACACACACATATGGAAGACAGTCCAACTGGTATTCCAGATTTTCCCTTCATCCCCACTGGACCTTCACACACATGATTAACTATGTGTAAGTGCGTGTGTGTGTGTGTGTGTGTGTGTGTGTGTGTGTGTGTGTGTGTGTGTGTGTGTGTGTGTGTGTTTACCTCCCAGGGCAGGACCATCAATCTGCATCAGTTGAATGTGGAATAGCTCAACCTGATGGATTTATCTTTCATTCCAGCATTTAGTGGCAAGACAGGGGGTACGATTCTGCTGATGCTTTTCAGTGAGAAGTCAGAATGTATCGGTTCCGTTGCAAAAACACAACACATCCAGTTGGGGAAAGAAACACTTCCTAAAATCGCTTTGGTCAATATTTTTAAACCACAGGTAGTTTATCGTCCAATATTTTACTAAATCATGTCTTGAGATGATTCACAACTCGAAAGGAGAGCCATAATCAGTACTTGTTTTAATGGTGGGAAGCGACTTTTAGAAAGAAACCCAGTTCATATTCGTTCTCAAAGTCGACCCTGTTCCAAAATGTGAGCGCAACTTTCACGCTTTATTTGACAGAAAGTCAGTTTGTATCGGGCAGCTTGCTACGTGTGATTCATCGTCCAACTTTCCTAAAAATTATAAATGTATCGTATGAAACGGTTAGCAGTTAAAAGGTAAAAAGCCTGTACTTTTCTAAATTGATTCATAAATCCAGATTTTACTTTCACAAGTGTTGGCTAGACATCACTTCTTCCTTTTCTGTAGGGAATATCATGTTTAAGGTTACACTCAACATTTACTCTTCAGAACTAATACTGTAGGTTTCCATGTTGGCAAACACGCAACCGCAAACACACTAAAATATTACTAGCCTCATTTTCAGTGTTCTCATCATCGTGCTTTCATCATAAAACCCAACAGTGTAAGTTACTACTGTGAGTTACCATGGATCCAGACTGCAACACCAGAAGCTATTGCTAGTGCTGTTCTCTCTAAATCGTTTTTTCCTCTACTTTCAAGAACCTTTAATTTATATTCTATTTATCCCTCAGGTTCTGTATGAAATGTATTTGTTAAATTAGGACATATGGAAACCGAAATCCCACATGTGGCCCTGGGAGATTAATTACTCCGTTGAGTAATAGGAAGCTATTAGCAAGAAATAGAATATGAGAAAATGAGAAAATGAGAAGCTCCGAAGCGGCCATATCACACAGTGTTTGAACTATCTGAGCTTTTAACCTTGTTGAATGTGGAAGGTGATGATAAACACCATACAGTTACAAATACGAGTGCATCAGATGAACATACTTATTATTTAACATTAACATTACATTTTATTTACTTGAAAAACCAACATGGCGAAATAAACTAATATGTGTTTCAGATATGTACTAATGTACAGGCCCATGTGCACAACCAATGTGCATGGCAGATAAATGATACATGACTTCAGCATTGGTGCACCAAATAACATGGAGATCGGTCCATTAAACAATCAATTGGGCCATTCTCCAAAATAACCCGGTTAATTTATTCATTTCAAATTCAAGAAGCGATCGAGAAATTAAAAGCTATCTTGTCATCCATCTTCCTACACCAAGTGGCAGCATTTCTATAACTTCCTCTACTTTGTTTATTTTTATTCCTTTCCCCAATCCCACGTAGTCGAACACCAACAGCCCATAAAGCACGGCTCACTTTAGCACCAAACAAACCGCCTGCCTCATTACACACTCTAATTGTTAAGTTTCCACTCGTTTTTCATGAAACTTTCTTCCTTCTTTCTGACAAACAACACACCTAATTTGATTCTATTATTATACGTCCATGGCATTTCACTTTAATTAGATTGCTGAGGGAACATGGGCAGAAAGAAAGGGTCAAAACAAGGACGTTGGCGTTCCACGGTGAGCTTGTTAGACCGATCCGCTCTTGTTTCTTGTGCCTCTCTGACCCCTCTCTCTCGTTTGTCCCCTTTTATTCTTATCATTTTTCATCATCTCTTTCTCTTCATGACGGTGATTAATTCAACAACGTTGTATAACTGTATCAAATGTGAGAATCCATTAAAGATATATTGCTGTTATTGAACAATGATGGATGGATACCATTAACACATTGGAGATATTAATTCAAAAAGTAAATAATGTTGTACCACGGCTCATTGAAATTAGGCAGCCATGGTTAATCATGTTGCAGAACATATGCGGTCGTATATCGATACACACACGCATATGTTTTTCTCCAGTTGTGAGGACATCGAATTCCCTTTCATTAGATCCCCGGGGGCGCATGCTAAGCTAACCTAATGAGAGGTTTTAACCCTGAAATAAATTGTTAACTTTGTAGGGACCAGCATTTTGTCGAGTCCCCACAACCTGACCGGGTCCCCGCAACGTCATTAATACAAGCACAGATGTACACACGGACTAGTAGTATCATTATAAGAATTACATATATCTCCACACCAACATTTGTGTGCCACATAGCAATCACACAAGCTCACACACACACGCTGCACACACTTCATTATGTTAAGTGAAGCCGTTCCACTGCATTAGTTCTCTTTAACAAAACAGTAGTCTTTGAATCATTAGGTCTGTGTCTGTATGAATGTGAGTGTGTGAGACAGAGAGAGAGAGAGGGCTGAATAAGTATTAACGTGATTTCATTTTCTGCTCAACAATGTGTTTCAAAATCCCCCCATCGATGAATCAATTAGCTTTTTCTCTTGATTAATAACTGAAACAAAGGAGTTGCAGACAGAAGAGCATCACCGCATCGAAGGGAAGTAAACTGAACTGAGAGAGAAGAGAGAAATGTCCTGGAGAGAAGGAGGAGGAAGACGAAGAAAGATGGAGAACAGAGAGAAACAAATGAATTGTCACTTCAAACTGCACAGTTGTGCTTCCTGTAGAGCGCGGCGGCAGGTAACAAACGGAGGCCGAGAAATAAAACGGTCAAACTGAGCAGAGTTTGCACGTGCGGAGACAGAAGTAGTGTGACGTCTATTGGGAGTAATTATAATGACAGTCGTACTAATGGTCTGTCTGTAACGCGGCAGACTGAAACTCACTGAGGGGACTCCAGGGTGTCACTCTCTTTGTCTTCACGTTGTTGTTCTCTCTCTTTCTCTCTCTTTCTCTCTCTCTCTCTGTCACCGTGTTGCCGTAAGACACAACCTCTGAAATGCTGCACAACAGCAAAACGCACATGAGCTTGTATAGTATGAAATGTTTGTTCTTCATCTGGGGAAAATAAATCCCAAGACAAATGGAGGTACCCTCTTAATCAGTGTTGAATAAGCAGCGATAGCTTCCACTGCCGTCAGTTCTATTGTGGTTCACAGCGAGGTGTGAGAAGGGCTTCATCTGTTTAGGGACCTCGTGCAGCGACAGTAGGCATTGTGCGCTGTGTGTAGCTCTTCCCTCATCACTGGATATCGGCCTCATTAAACTCATTCACGCCCGCAGTCGATCGTGTAGAAACTACAGAGAAGTTCAAATGGATAGAATCATTTTTTGGGGCATTTTATGCTTTTGCCATGTGCTCAAAGCTTTGGGAATTTTCCTCAGGTATTAAAAGGAAATTCTGGTATTTTCCACGCTATATTGTCCTTTTTTTTATTTATTTTTTTTATTCATTTTTCTTCTTCTAATCAACCAAGACTGCTATATTTGGATGTATTCAACACCATAAGTAATATACAAGTGAAATATATAGTTTGGTACATGAGAAAATTCAAATTGCCCAAATGCCCATTTCGCCTAATTTATCTGTACTAAAACCTCTAAAGTCAAACTTTGCAGAGAGACTAATCACATATTGTGCTATGACCTCTGATTTGCTTTTTTGTTTCTGTGCATCTTTCAAAGAGGCAAACCTGGAAATTCAACTTGTGCTGTCTTTCATCTTTATTTACTCTTAACCAGTAACATATATACTAATATGTACACATCTGAACAGAAGCCCACATGTGTTGCCTTTATTATAACACCAACATTATTCTAATAGCCTTTGTGGTTGCAGAGCTACACTCTTTTTAGTTTGAGTATGATATTTCGAGCAGAAACCTAGAAAATGGCTTGGGGCTTAAAAGGTTAAAGATATACACTGTTCAGCTATCTTTTGTTGCCAAATACATGTTTAAATTGGGTTTTTTTGAGATCTTAAATATGAAAGATTCTCTCTCTCCTAACTTCCAGAAAAATATTCTTCTTCTTTTTTTTCTTTAACTCAGAGGACTTAACATATACTGTATGTGTGCAATTAAGTGTAATTTTATTTCCAAAATAGTGATAATAGCATGACTCTAAATAAAAATGCCAACATTTATGACAATAAGACTGGCGTTTAAAGTTATCAGTCTCCATTACAAAGAATAAAATAAAGACATAAATAGGGCCCTTATAATTGGACTGTGTGATATTTATGTGATCATAACGTCCAAAGCCACTTTTGAATTGTGTTGTGTGCAATGAGACTGAACCTAGCCTGCAATATTATTCATTCATACAACGACAGTGGATGTCTGAAATGTAAATGCACTCTTGAACAAAGTAACAGCCTCGTGAAGTGCTGCTCTGAAATCATCCGTTACACCATGCCATTCAGTGAATTCTCCTCGCTAGGCTAGTATTGTATCAAATCATGTAATACGTGAGCACATTATGGGAAATTTTTTTCTCTTTTTCAGCTGTCAGAAGATTAAAGGATTAATGATGCGGCCATCAGCCAGTTAAGAGACTGAGCTTAATGTTGAAATATGTCGGCTCAGTCCAGGAATGGTTTTTCAGGTGTCTCACCGGACCAGAGAAATAAAAAATAAAAAATAAAAATAAAAATTGTGAAGGGCCCGTATCTTGAAGATGAATAAGTGCCATTTCCATGGGGAGTGTTTTCATCACGAGATCTTTAACGTCTGATCTGACCTCTGGGCTGAAAGGAGCCAGCCATGTCAGACAAAAATGTGCGTGCGAGTGCGTCTCTATGCATTTATGCCATACGTATGTGCGCATTACGTGCATGTGCCTGCTTCGTATATTATCTTCGAGGGTAGGACCGTGTTGTTCCAGCAACCCATAGGTCCCAGCCCCATAAATCACAGCTATCATGGATGTATGTGCGTGTGTGTGTGTGTGTGTGTGTGTGTGTGTGTGTGTGTGTGTGTGTGTGTGTGTGTGTGTGTGTGTGTGAATCCCTGTGTGTTTTCAAATTCGGAGCCAACACCTGCTACTAATCAGCATCAATGGACAGCAGTGAGGAGAGTGTGGTGACGTGTTAATATTTTTACACGTTGATAGACGCGCATGCGCTCCTATGATCGCGCACGTGCACACACACAAAAGGTCAAGTTGAAGGGACGACAACAAAGCAGCTGTGATTGATACGTCAATGGAGATTAGGCTGACACTCCAAAGAGGACGGCCCGAGAGCGAGAGAAACGAGAAAAGGAGGTGAGACAAAAGAGGAAGAAAGAGAAAGAAAGACTCCCGTGATCGCGGGGAAAGAGAGAGAAAAGGAGACAGGCGGACACAACGCACAGAAACGGGAGGATGTTGATCTTCTCGATGCTCTTTGCTTTCATGCCAGCGGAGCGTGATTGAATCTAAAATTGAAAGAAAGCAGAAACTGAGACGTAAAGAAAGACAGAGGTGCGGTGAGTAAAGAATGCAGAAAAAAAATAATGAGGACCTGCCCTTCCATTAGCCCACATAACTTCCATTTTACAACGGTGAAAATCTTTCCACAGCAAGGTAATGTGAACGAGCGACGTCATCTTTCAACGTCTCATCCTCCGCTTGCACTTCCCTCTCTCATCCCTCTTTCCTGATTCTTCTGTTTCTCGCTCTCCTTCTTTCTGCTATAAACCTTCACTTTCCCCCCTCCCCTCCCGTTACATGTCCTCCCCTCTGACTCCTTCTCTTTCTCTATCTCCGTCTCATCTCCATCCACATGTGCAAGTCATCGTCCCCTTCTGTTATGTTTTGCTAAAAGCCCAGAAAAGTCAGATCTCACCACTTAATCACAGCCACTTTAATGGAAAACAGATAATAAAAAAGGGGACGAAGAAGTGGGGGAATAATAATAGATGGATAGAGGACACCGCTGATATGTGATACATTATTATGACATTATTAGCATTTGGATTATTGAATAGAGGATGAATAGAAGGATGGCTGTAGAGATAAAAGGGTGAAGAGACCAACAGAGCGTTCGTCAAAGGTCTTTTAACAATGGATGAGGTGTTTAGTCACACTCTCGATAGCTACCAACTCTTCTTTTCAACATGTCAACATGCGGTATGATTTTGTTCAATAAATTATTTCGTTGTCAGTTTGTTTTTTTTTAACCTCAAGACAGCTCTCCCCTTGCAAAGTAATTAATGGAGCTTTAACATTTCAGACACGATAAATAAAAAACTTCAATAACTGATGTTACGATGAGAAGATAAAAGGGTTTTCGAAAAAAAGACTCACAAGTGGAATGGGTGAACAGAAATAATGGATGTCGGAAGATGAGAAGGAGTTTTTAAATGTGTATCAGCGGGGAAACTCTGGTGATTGACGTGATAAATGAATAGCAGCCGAGCGATTGAGAGGTAATGCACGTCTGCTGGTGCCTCAGGATATGAATGGATGAAGGGCGTATACGAGGTGCTGGAGGGATGAAAGGACGGAGAAACAATGTCCAGCGGAGGTGCTTTGCGGCACTTTATTGTTATCAATTTGATGAGAAATGGCCAGAAAGGACGGCCGAAGGGATGATGTATGGACAGAAAAGTGGTTCTCTTGATGGAGTGCTCGGCGATTGGATGGATGCGAGTTTAAAATACAGTCCCATCTGTGGTCCGTGGAACATGAAATAAAAACCTGATGGCAAATCACAATGTTACACTCAGCCTTTACCTCCGAGCGCAAAAATATTTGGATTATTACCGTCGTACTTTTATTCTTTCCTTTGTCACGCCCGCCTGTTTTATCTGGGCGATGAATTACCTCAACACACAATCTCTCATCTCTCCCCGGACCCCGCGCTCTCTCGGCCTCGCCGTTATTAAGTCCTTGTCTCCGGGTCCTTCTCCCTCTCTCTTCTCTCTGCCTACATCACAGCTCTTGTCCTGCTCTGCATTAGTTCTGCTGGTTTTGAAGCGATCGGCGTGCATGATCACTACCAGACCCGACCTGAGGAGAGGGGGGGAGTAGAGAGATGAAGGGCTGAAGACAAAGAAAAACTGGAGGACAGCGCTTCAGAAAAGAAAGAGAGAGATAAAGGAAGTCATTGGCCGAAGGAGACGAGAATTCCTTTTGTAAAAAGGAAAGGTTTCGAATGAGGAAGAAAGAATAGAAATGGAAAAACTAAACTTTCCTTATGTCTAAATATCAGTAAAGAAAGTTATTAATTACGTCCTGATGTGCAACAGCATGCCATCAAAAGCAATCTGGCTCTGGACGCACAAAACATATTGTCTCTGAAATGTTTGCCTGCCTTGAAATATGAGACCTGCTGTCGCTGTCGCGGATACGTCCCTCACTGAGGCCGTGCAGCTATTAGCTGCTGAACTCCTCTGTTATTAAAGTGGAAGCATTTACCCATAACTAGCTATGAATAAAGAAGAACAAGGACGTGTCGGATTGGAGCGGCATCGTGACGATTTTAACTATGTGCTTATCAGTTGGGTTCTTTATTGATACTCGTATCGGTTCTTTTTCATTACTTTCTAAGACAGTATGTTTAATTGATTAGAACTTTTTGACAAAGTAAATGTGGTTTCTAGAGCTGCAACAGTAACAGCGAAAACAACTGTGTAAAATATGTCAATAAATCATATTAGTAAGTGAAAAAGAATGCTGATGTAATTCACTGTCTGCAGGCGGGCTAGTGGAGGAAGGAGGGCCGGCTTCGTTTACCAGAAGGAATGCTTACAGACAGCTTGCGTCTTAAGTTTGTTTGTAACAATTCGCTGTTTGTCGAGCTTTTGTAAAACAGAGCGGGAGTGACTTTTAAAATAGCACTTTACATCATGTTTATGCCTGTTGAACAGGTGCATTGACTATGTGTGTGTGTGTGTGTGTGGTTAAAAGAACCGGCAAGGTTGGAGGTTATCAAGGCTCCGGTATTTAATATCTTCACCCCGGGCCTGTTTCATACTGGGATTCAGTCCACATCCCTAGTGCCCAAAACTAATCAAATCTTGAGACGCTAGTTATTTTTATCATGCAAGTCTTCCTATATGACACTCATATACTAATTTGCATCAACTAAGCCGCTCAAAACACTCCAACTAGTTGACATTTAAGACGTTTGCCAAAATAATGTTTTCTTGACTACTGAATGGGAACATTGAGAATAGAAAAAGACCAAATCAGTTCTAGAAAGAGATGTGGGAAGATTTTTATCAGAATTGCCATGTTTGTGTTACGTGTGTGTGTCTCTTGAATTGGTTTGCGTGTGCCTGTCACTTCACGGGTGTATCCATGAGCATATGTGTCGTTCCTCGGCGAGCACATACTTTTTTATGGAGTCTTTCAGTAACTGTGGCACAGCGTGGAGGAAAGTCTAATCCAGCCTGGATTGCTTTTTAACTGCCCCCACAAAGCCTCCACACTGGGCCATCTCGTACGAGTCAATGTGCTCAATATGTCGGTCTGACGTAGCGTGAAGCGGCTTAACCGTATTTTTACTGCCTACGCAAAACAGATGGGTGTCGGGTTACATACGGCTCAATCAGGCAGATATAGACAGTAAATTGGTGGGGAAAGACAGATGGAGAGGTGAGGAGACAGACGGGTTCGGTAGGTGGTCCAATGGGCTAGATTAACCTGTGGGAGAGTCATGTGACCTGTCGTCGTCTCCTCGTGCCAGACCCTCAACTCCATCCTTACTGATTGTAGGAAGATCAGTGACCAAAGTTTCACCTGCCATCGTTTGATCTTTACCGTTTCGCCTTAAAAAGGTACCCTGTGGAGTTTGGGACCACTGATATGGAGAGTTATGGAAGATTTGGATGAGTAGGCCTTCATTTTGCTAGTGTATCGTGGGCCAGTCAGAAAAAGTCAGAAAAGAAGAAAAAACACAAAAGAAAATGTAAAAAAAAAAAAAAGCGGTTTTGAAAATGAAAATGCTTTTTAGAAGCCAAGCGCAGAACTGTTTAATAATAGGAAAACCTTGAATGACCTTTGATGTCTTTGATGATGGTAACATCTCTGTTGAATTATTGCCGTATTTACAATCTGCAGTTTTAGACATAAAAATAAGAATTATAGCCATTTACAAATCAGCTTTCCAAACTCTGGCCGTAGAGCGTGCGGTCATCACTTTGATTGATCGGTAGCCGAGAGGTCAGCGAGTCCGGTGTTTCCAAGGCGATTGGTCCTGATGGCCACCATTCGCAAAGACAACAAATGGGTTTCAGACGTGACTCTGCACAGCACATCTGGAGCACAGCTGTCTACACTCTGTGTGTCTGTGTGTGTGTGTCATCAGAGGTTCGTACACCTCCGCTCGCAGACACACTGCGTGCACACACATATATACACTTGCAAACACATGTATTGTGTTTGCTGGAGCCCATCCAGGGACACACATGCAGCCCAAACTACCCTTCTCTTAAAGGGATGTAGAAAGAAAGAATTTTTTTTTTTAAATGATTTTTGCCCTCCCAAAACATCAGAAAAAAATTATATCAACTTATGTTGCCGCACTCTCATATTAAAATAATGGAGTCCAACAACTAGCCAAAATGACTTTCCCAAATACCCACCGCAGCCACATAGCTACAGAGGGCACACTGAGGAGCAGCGCGTTGTCATGGAGATATGTTTATGTTGGCATAACGCCCAAAACACATGTTTTTGATGTTCTAATACAGAGCTAATAATAATAATAATCATTATGGTTAGTTTGAGAAAAGCCAATGCTTTGATTCAGAAAGAAACTCCTCCCTAAATACAGTAAAATTGCCTTTATGCACGCACACACACACACACACACACACACACACACACACACACACACACACACACGCACCTCCCTCTCGGTCTGTCTGTCTTTAAATCAAAACATAATCTGTAATAGCTGAACCATTAGGGAGTGGAGAGGCACATTCAGCGAGAGCTCGATAGCATCTGGTAATAGGACTCATGAGAGGCAGACGAGGAGAGATTAAGAAAAAAAAATGTGTGTGTGACATGACAGAGAACAAGAGCGAAGTATTTGAGAGTAAGCGAGAGGGCAAGAGTGACTGACGGAAGAGGGAGAGAGAGAGAGAGGGAGAGAGGGAGGCTTAGTGTTTCAAGACGATTAACACGGCCCGCTGTGTTTTAATAGAACGCTCCTAAAGGTATTTTTAGTCAAACATTAGTGAAATGACACTAATGACAGAGTCTCGGGAGAGTTTGACTGCAAAAACCTAATCAGACTTGCACCGCTGCGGGGCAGGGCTGCTGAAAGACGTCAACATACACACACACACACACACGTTGTGCTGAGATTACATTAACATGAGTCTAGGTTTTTCAGTCCCAGACAGGATGCTAGTTTAAGTGCAGAGCTTAACCACTCAGTAGTTAAAAAAAACAACAACGCAAACACTGTCGCCGGAGTGGGCCGGGGAGAAGCGCAGCAGGTGAGCCCAGCATTCCTCGTGGGACATCTGCATCGTTCGGTCACGCCAAAGCGTAGAATGAGCGGGGCCGAAAGGGTGTGGACCACATTCGTTCTTCAACTTTTATTCCCAAACCTCATTTAGCGTGAACGATAAATCTGTGTTCTTTGGGATGTCTCGGTAAATCAAGCTCCTAATGAAGACGGAGCAGAGGGGAGACTGATGCGGCTCTGGTCACAGCTGCAGCAAGTTATAGGATCCCTCCATCAATAACACACACACACACACGCACACACACACACACACACACACACACACACACACACACACACACACACACACACACAAGAGCAGCCACAACGCACGCAGACACACACTCATCTTCGTCCAGACGGCTTAATCAAAGTCCGTCAGGTCCGGCCATCATTCGTGAAGTCACACGTCTCCGCTTCCATTTGATGTCCGCTGCTTAGCGAGGGCGACATCCGTGGTGTGTGTGTGTGTGTGTGTGTGTGTGTTTGCGGGGGGGACGGACGGACGGACTTAACGGGCCTCTGCCGGTAAACAGCGGCCATGTGGTGCTCGTAGGGCAGATGACACACCTACTGAATCAGATCCGGGAAAAGGTATAAAAAAACGTTAGAAGTCACCTGCTTTGGCGTGCGTTTGTGTGTACGTGTCAAGTAATACACTAAGCATTCAGTGTATTTAACAAGAAAAAACATATTGTTTTGATTACTTGATGTGACCATTAAAGGGTGTTCCTGTCAGGGGAGGGGGGGGGGGGGGGGGGGGGGGGGGGGGGGGGGAACACATCAAATCACTTCCTTTCCTTTCTGAAAATGTTCAGTCATATCAGAAACACAGAGCCTTCTCCGCCTTTGGAAAGAACCAGTTCGGACAATTTCTGTTTTCCGCTGATAAGAAAATGTCGCGCTTCAGTTCGTTTGATTTGAGAGGCTCATAATGTGCGTTTCCACCCTTTGGTTTTTATAGACATTTATCAATTTCCAAATAAAACACCCTGAGTGGAAATGCTCACAATTTGGAAGTGGGGGGGGGGAAAGCTTAATTTTCAAAGTGAAAAGGTCACCGAGGTGGAAATGTTGACACGTCAACAAAGAGAAGAAGCAATAAATGTAGATGGAATCAGACGGTGCTGTACGTGCCTCCGCTGCTTGTATTGTGGACTAATTACATTCACGGAATGCGGAAAGTTGAACAAAAGGTGTCGGGGCTGTACGTCAATTTACCACCACCCCAGGGTGTCGAACACCACAGGGTGCCCGTGACTGAGGGGCAACGTCACCACTGACACACATGGAGTTCAGTGCCCTTGGAGATGGTCGGGCCAAGCCGTTGTCGGAACAGAGGCGGCGATGACGACGTGGAGGTGTTGAGTTGTGAAAGAAGTGGGTTTCTATTTCTGATCTTTCTATTTTAATCTGTCTTGCACTTTATGGGTATTCACACAAGTGTGAAACATTTAGAATTTTGCTTATTATGGGAGAACTCCATTGACATAAAAAGATCTGTTTACTCATCATGGGGAGCAACACAAAATAATAATTTCCTCTGTGTTTCTGAAGCTTTGTCAAATCTGAGTATGTAGCACGTGTTATTTGAATATTGAACAAAAAATCCTGTAATCCAAACTGTACAAACAACCGACTGTCCGAAATGTCATTAATTCATCATCCTATCCCATTAGACATTTGTGTGAGCTTACCATAATTAGCATATGAATTATTGAGTTATGGCCTAAAAGCGTGTTTTGTGAGGTCACGGTGACTGGCAGCCACATCCCAACCAGTGCACCTTGAGTGCAAGTGGACGTTTGTGCTTCATCTGAGAAATTCTCTCGAGGAGATAATGGACCCGGACGGACAAACCAGAAACTCAATGTCTAGCAGTGGTTGCATCGTGGAAAATAGGAGGATAGTGGGATTCAGTGTTATGGAGCTTAACCCACAATACGGAATGAAAGTTGTGAATTCTTAGCCTTAATTTGTACCGGTCACGCTTGTTTCCGTCTCTGGTGAGCAACAACAACGTAATAGAAGTGTGATACTGGATCACTGCAGTACCACAACTAAAACCCTCAATGGAGATGTAAAGGGACGCCCCTCTCAAAAGGTGTGCGTTTCCTTTGCTGTGAGTGCAATTGTGCTTCCAATGTGGACTTTTATTGCACTTCACGACACCACGCAATATTTATGAAAAAATATATATCTTGCCGATAGCTAGTAGCTACATGCAGGCTACAAAGGTTTGTCTTAATCTGTCTTAACGGACAGATAGATGAGGACAGGTAGGTAGAGGTAGGACCTGTGTGAGGAGGGAGAGAGAGAGGGGGGGTGGGGGGGGGGACATCAAAGTGAATCCAGCTGGTAGTGATCCTAACCTCCATGCGGTGGGACGTGACCCGCCGACCCTCCCACACACACACACACACACAAACACACAGTGGCCCGACGAGCTCGACCGTCCCACAGAAATGCTGGAGGGTGAACGTGTGTAAAAGAAAAGAGGGAGAGTTTGTGTGCGTGAGGCTGTGTGTGTAAGGCAGTGTGTGTGTGTGTGTGTGTGTGTGTGTGTGTGTTTGTCTTGCTGAACCCTCCGGTAGCTTTTCACCTTGAGGTCAGAGGTCAACGGAGCAATCAAAGCCAGCTTCCATCTGCTCCCCGCCTAGACACGTCCTGTGTGTGCGTCTGCCTGTTTGTATGCGTGTGTGTGTGTGTGTGTGTGTGTGTGTTTCCCCCTACAGCTATCCATTTCTAAGTGTCCAAGACTCTGTGTGTGTGCTGGCATGTATGTGACTGTTTAGATTTGTGTGCCTGCACGTCTGTGTGTGTGTGTGTGTGTGTGTTCGCCCCTCCAGCCATAGTTGCCCTGTAGTCCACAGGAATCCCTCATCAAAGAGCAGAGAGTGTTCGAGGTGTCTGGATCGTCAAACTGCCGGCGACTTCTAAGGCAGCCGACAGTGTTCGTAAAGTTATACTAAAACTTATGGCTCCTCCGGTTCTGGGACAAAGCCAAAACAGACACACAGAGAGAGAGAGCTCACTTAATAAACTTGTTATCAATTGACCACGTCGTGGAGATTTAAACTGTTATTTTTCACATTCTTTTTTTTCAAAATACATGCCATTACTTTTATAGAGTTCCAGGTACACTAAAGGGCCAGGTGTTGTTCTTTTACAGGACACACAGCTGCTGAGGATGTTCATTCACAGGCAGGTATGTAAGACGATTAAGAGATTATTAAGGATGTGTGTTAGATTTAAGATCCAGTCGAACTTGGTTGTACATGTGTTCCTCTCACTGATGTGTGTATTTGTCACCGAGGGGGAGCACCACTGCGGAACCCGGGGATTTGAGTTGTGCAGTGTGAGGAAGAGGTTACGTAAAAATCAACGTGTTGACGTGTGAGCGCCTGAACTCAGGTTAGCGCTCGAGGGAAGACTGGAGCCAAAAGGTGCTGCACCGATCTGGGATCTGCCACAAGGTCAGAGGTCACCACGACTACCGGCTCCTATAGGAAGCAGAAGGCAACACACTTCTTCTGATCACATTTGAAGCCTCCTGGCTTTAAAAACAATCAAACATTCTGGTTCCTTTTGTGTTTCTTCAGGCCCTTTTTTACGCGATCCTGGACTCTTGAGCCAGAATCTGATTTATCACTGTATCCGTAGGCTTATGAAATCAGGAATCTACTCTTCCCTTTAGCCTAACTCCTTAATCGAGAGTTATCGTTCACGACTGTGTGTCAGATTTGTTTCTTCGGCTTCTTCTGAAGGCTTTGTTGTCTTTGTCTGCTGTTCCTGAGAAGACACAGTAGTAACTAAGCCATCAGTACTCCCACAGAACAACCCGCCTTGTGAACGCTCTCTCTCGAAGAAGAAGAAGAAGAAGAAGAAGAAGAAGAAGAAGAAGAAGAAGAAGTTTGTGTGGCCGCATATTCTCGCACCCTGTGCCTTGCTCCA